>NC_061856.1:27072977-27090477 GCF_019202785.1 Penaeus chinensis
AAGAACGAGAGAGAGAGAACGAGAGAGAGAACGAGAGAGAGAGAGAGAGAGAGAGAGAGAGAGAGAGAGAGAGAGAGAGAGAGAGAGAGAGAGAGAGAGAGAGAGAGAGAGCGAGAGAACGAGAGAGAGAGCGAGAGAACGAGAGAGAGAGCGAGAGAACGAGAGAGAGAGAGAGAGAGAGAGAGAGAGAGAGAGAGAGAGAGAGAGAGAGAGAGAGAGAGAGAGAGAGAGAGAGAGAGAGAGAGAGAGAGAATGCCGCGTTATGCGGCATTCAAATAATTATATATATTTTATTTTTTTTGTGGGGTAGATTCGCCTTATAATTTCTGTTCTTTATATTTGATTCTTTATACCCTAAAATAGTTACATGTATTAGTAAAGTTGATTCTAGCTTAATTTTTTCTCTCGACTAAGCAATATATCAAAGGAAATTTTCGGGAAAACTATTTAACAGCTGAGAATTCAGATAACATCTATCAAAATAAAATTAACAAACTAATAAACAATTTCCTTGTGAACTGTATTCATTATTGCAAACTACGTTTTTCTACATACGTTGCCTTTGTTACGTTAATTACTACTGTTGTTATTATAATTTATCAATATCAGTATTATAGGCTCAAAAACAGGAAGGGTAAACATTACCTTTTTTTTTCTTTTATACCTAAGATAGACAATAACTAAACATACGTTCACATTGTGTGATCTACCCAAACCAACCATGAAATCCTTCTTGACAAACCAGTAAAACACATATTAGTTCAGTCCAGTCGATCAAAACTCATTAAAATATACCAGCAAAACAACTTGTATCTATAGTTGTTCCACGGGGATTTATACGAGATCCAATACTACTCACAACATTCCTAGACGATTTCTCGACTGAATTCCACAAAGTGCCATCATGTCCGATGGTTCACAATTCCTCCACAACTTCAAGTGAATTCATAAGAAAAAAAAAAAAAAACTCGCAAAGGAAGAGGACCTTTCGATACCAAGAGCCTCAAGATAAATCACAAATAAAATACAGTGTCTCTATAGATAGTTGCCAAAACATTGCTAAAAATCTTACAGACACGTGAATACCATACACTTAAAATAAAATCAAATGAACATCAAATTTCTAATGTAACACCAAAAAGGATATTGATGCACTAACAACAATTTTATGTGTATCTTAAATGTGTGTGTGTGTGTGCGTGTGTGTGTGTGTGTGTGTGTGTGTGTGTGTGTGTGTGTGTGTGTGTGTGTGTGTGTGTGTGTGTGTGTGTGTGTGTGTGTGTGTGAGTGAGTGTGTGTGTATTCTGCTTTTATTGATACATATTCTTAAATAAATAAATATATATATACATATATATATATTAAGTCACACAATCTGAGGTATCACCACAATGGACACCAAAGAGTCATGTCTCCCATGTTTTGTTTTGCCACCCATTTTTACCGTTAGATTTTTTTTTTCTTTTTCTTTTCTTTTTTTAGATATTCACAAGGTATAATCCAACCCATCCACCCATATCCTTAAGTGATCCCTGATAAATTTATCCCGATAATGTCACTTTCTCAGGCGTTCTTCTGAGTGACCGATTTAACTTTATTCAAATGGTTCAGTAATAACGTAAATAAGGGAAAATAACGTAACAAGGTAAAATAATATTAATCATCAAAACAAAACCAAGGAAAAGAATATATTTAATATTTACAATGAATGGAAGTGATAAGGCATGGGACTAGCTCGAAAGTTGCCAACTAGGATATTCATCAAGCTGCAGTGGGTCTACTTCCATAAAGATACCTTGCACTCACCCAAGTTCACTGTCGCGCACGAAGATAAGCATGGGTGTTTTAAATGGTGTGGGCTGTATACTCGCCATCAAATGGAATAAAAGACTAGAAGGGAAAGCAAGAAAGCAATATAGTAATAATAATAATAATAATAATAATAATAATAATAATAACAATAATAACAATAATAATACATTAATAATAATAATAATTAATAGTAATAATAATTAATGATAATAATAATAAATTAATAGTAACAATAATAATGATAATAATAATAATAATTGTTATGATTATTATCATTTTAAAAGATAAAGTAAACTACTACAGGGAGAAGAAGAAAATTAGAAATATTAATCAGAAGACCAGGACGGAAAAAAAGAGAAATAAAGAAAAACAAATAGAAAAAAGAAAGAAGTTTTAAAGGAAAAGAACAGGAGAGAAAGATCATTGAAAAATAAAAGATAGATAAAAGAAAAGACTAGGAGGAAGAGAAAGAAGACCAAATAGGAAATAAAGCAATAGACTAGGAGGAAAAAGAAATGAGACAGAAAATAAAAGACTTGGGAAGAAGAGAAAGCCAGGAAAAAGAAACGAGAAATAAGCAATATACTTAGAGGAAAAGAAAGCCGAAAGAAGAAAACTAAATAAGTAAAGGAAAATACGGGGGGAGAAAGGGAAGAGCAGGGGAGTACAGCCAGCCCCGTGGGAGGAGGGCCCAGAGCAGGGCGAAGGAGCGAGCGAGTCCAGAGGGAATCCGTCCGGCCAGCGGGTCCTTGCGAGGCACGAAGGAGGGCGGAGACTCCAGTCGCTGACAATCATGGCGTCCTGGACGTTGGTGGG
This sequence comes from Penaeus chinensis, assembly GCF_019202785.1. Lineage (NCBI taxonomy): Eukaryota > Metazoa > Arthropoda > Malacostraca > Decapoda > Penaeidae > Penaeus > Penaeus chinensis. The sequence continues at coordinate 27,075,606 of NC_061856.1, forward strand.
GCTCTGGGCTCCCAGTGGAGTGCCTCTGTTCGTGCGGCATACAGGACACGGGAAGCCGGTATGGGACATCATCGGTTTACGTGTTTCTTTTGTACTATTTCCAGGAGGAGTCGCACAACAACAGTGGGGTAGGGAGGGAGACCTGCAACAGGTGTCTGGAGGGACAAGTGCTCGCAGGTGCAGCTGTTCATCTGCGACCTTGAGGGCTTGCCATTGGGGAGGCCTAGGTCTGGAGTGGATTGTTATTGAAAGGCCGACAATTTCCATTGTGTTCTTTAGTGATATTACAGTAGGTGGATAGCTTTCGAGCACGAAGAAATGTAAACATGAAAGACTGTGTAGTTGCATGGATGAAAAAACGGTGCTACGCCCAATCCAGCTAGAAATAGTGATCTTAGAAGTGGTTCAGCAATTAAAAGATTGTAAAACCGTATTATTACAAACGATCATTCCGGACAATATGTAGTACAAGGTAGTGGCAGAGTTGGGTAATAAAACCTACATGAAATGATAGAACAATACAAACCAAAACAAAGTTCTTCTATAGCAATATGTGTGCAAATGTTTACCAAGGGTGGTATACATAAAAGAAAAGATCCCTTAATTTTGGCTAAGTTGCTCATCTAGTTTACATTGCGAGGGTGAATTCTAGACACATATACTACTATGGGGGTCTAGGGGGCGTAGCCCCCTGGCTAGGTCTATATATTATATCTTGGGTCCAGGGGGTGTAGCCCCCTAGCAAGGCATATATATATATTACCACAGGGGTCCAGGGGGCATAGCCCCCTGTCTTGGCGCATATACTACCACAGGGGTCCAGGAAAATTTATCACGGTGTTAGGTTAGGTTGGATGTTGGGTTAGGATGTTTTCTTTAACAACCACGGGGGTCATGTTTTTCCCCACAATTTCCCTGATATACTTCATGCCCTCCCCTGCTATCGGGATTACCAATTCAAGATTGTTGATGGATATGGTGATCATATCTCCACAACGATTCATTTGCACAAGGAACAATGCCCAGAATCGTTGAAAGCAGTGGATCTCCTGCAGAAAAATATCAAAATTGTTTTGAAAGTAACCTATTACCCACTTCTACATATTGACCAACAAGAGACTTATATTAGGACATGGTAGTTTTTGGTTTCATACAGCTATCCAGCCTTGCAATTATGATTCCATGTTTTGGTAATTTTTAATTTCACACAGTCATTCAAACTTGCAATTAATATTCCTTTTTATCCACACTGTAATATGCGTGAAGCTCTTGTTATTTTCCATCGCAAATAATATCAATTAAAGTATTGGTGATGTTTATAAAGTGACTGTACCCTTTTGAGATTTAAGTCCTTATTTCTCCAGCCATTCCTGGGAAATCCACAAACATTGCCATATGAATCAAAAATCTTCCAAACCATGGGGATTCACCCCCCAAGACCCCCACGCAATTGTTGTGGACCTGCTATGCCCACGCCATTTGTTACAACCTATTTTCATCTCTTTTGAAGTTATTTTTTGCCTCCACAGATTATTTCATATATCACTGAGTGTCGTTTTCTTTTATTATTATAGTGCTATTACATTTTCCTGTAAATGTATACTAAAGTATAACATGTTGCACAACTTTCTTATTATCATCTTGCAAAGGTAGTATTATATATGAAGAGTGGCTTCATTTCGGTCATTCTGTCTATTACTCGCAAATTTTACCTTGTACTACATGGCTATGGAAAACTGATATTATACGGTCATTTCAATTAACCTTATTGTAATATGCGTGATTCTTGTTATTTTCCATTCCAAATGATATTAAAGAAAGTATTAGTAATTGTTTATGAAGACCTCACTCCTCTGAGATGAAGGCCTCAGTACTCCGGCCACTTCTGGGAAATCCACAAATGTCGCTGTGTAGACCAAAAACAATCCTAAAAATTGAAGTGAAATTGAAACTATACTGGGGATATCACGGTGATGTTAGCTGCAGATGCTGCTGGTGAGCAAAACATCAGTCAACACTTAGGTATTTATTTAGTGATGTCTTTAGCATAGTTTGAGTTTCATTTTTTTGACACATTTTATTCAGCATTTCAAATCTTGGTATTTGTTACCAAGAGCGATGCACCCTCCTGAGACGAAGTCCCAAATCAGGGATAACATCTGTACCCAAAATCCAAACCTAACCTTTCCTACCTTCTATTTAATCCCTAGACAGGAAGGCAAACCCCCCTGTACCTCCCTTTATTAACACTTTATGCCAACTTACAGAAAACGTCACATTAAGAACTGGGGCTGTGCGAGGGTGTTGTGGACTTAGTCTCTGAGTGGTGACACGCAGAGGATATTTTTGTAATTTCCTGGTATATATGAAGCCGTTGCAGATATACCTGTATTGTTTCTTACTCTATTTGTTATGCTCTATAAGATGGCACTGTCCATTTCCTTCTATCTCCATGCATCGCTTTCGGTAACGTTAACTCAAATCTTTATCACCAGCTCACTATCCATACAGTATTTTGTTTATAAACAAGATTGCATATGCTCTCACACTTGATGGCAATATAATTTTATTCCCATTTAGACTTGGAATGAATGAGATCATTTATCTCCATTATGCTTGATTTTCTTTTTTAGCATCATTTTCTGGATCCTGAAAATCAGGGAAACTGAAAGATAATTATTTACAAAGTCCCTACTACTTGCGCCAACAACCTTGGGGGCACTCCTGAAAATCACTACGTAAACCAAAAACCTTCCTAACCTAGGCTTTGCCGCTGGACCTATTCTCTATATGTCCTGCTCCATCCCTGAATTCCAACCTAATTGCTGTTGTCTTGGTCTCTAACTGGCATTTGTTGCAACCTATTTTCCTCATCTCTAATGTTTTTTTTTTGCCTTCTTATATTTTTTCCATGTATCAGTAAGTGCAGTTTTTTCCTTTTTACACAGTTTTTAAGCATTTTTTCCTTTATTTATATATATATATATATGTGTATATATGTATATATATATATATATATATATATATATATATATATATATATATATATATATATGCATATGTATATGTATGTATGTTAACCAAAGCATTCTTCACATTCAGTCCATTATTAAGAGTACACAGAAGATGCAAGCATTGATAATATTGATATACAGTACAAACACATATATCATATATATACACATATATTTAAAGTTGAGTTTCAAAAAGCCATATACCAGTTGTCAACTACTTACTATAATATAGAAAGGGAAATTAAAAAATACAACTGTCTTGTCCTTTGGAATAAGCACTGAGGAAAACATAGGGTTTTATTTACAATTAAGAGGGAAGGAATCTTGTCAGCTTAATAATAATATTGTTTAACTCTTTCAGCCTCCATATGCTTTGATTGGTTCTCTAAACGGTGTACACGTTTTTGGTGAATCTCATGGAGTTACCCTGTGTACAACAAGGACTCAGAATGCCTCACTTACTTGGAAAACATATCATGATAGGTAAGAAAATTAGTGAAAAATAGTATAGCATGCTGCTAATGAGACTAAGGAGTCAGTAAACTAAGTAGTGTTTAACCAGTTTACTAAATGAACTTCTAATAGTGAAATACTTTCAAAGACTTCAAATCCTTGCTCTTGGTTGACACATACCAATTTTAAATTTCTTTGATAATGTTTAATGATGATGTCTAATGAAACTCTCCTTTCACTACAGTATTAGACTGGTTTTGGTTAGAGGGAGTGAAACAACTGGAGATAGCAGTGACAGTAGCCTCCTGGACCTCATGTTTGCATCCTTAGTCTTGCTCCTTGGACTTGATACTGTGACCTCATCAACTAATATTGAGAGATTAAAACGAGATATCAGAGTAAGTTGTATTTGGGCATTTTAGCATTATCTATACCGAGAGTAGATATTTATTTAGTTCAGTATGTATTAATGGATTGTTTTTTTTTTTTTTTTTTTTTTTTTTTTATCAACAGTATTACTAAATTATACATGGTCAATTTATTGCTCAATGGTAAGTTATCAAATAATATATTTTCATATTTCCCTTAGCCTTGCTTCCCATTGCTGGATGAGCTTCTCTTCCGTGCAGTTGGAGGGGAAAACCATCAGGGCTTCTCTCATCTTACTGGATGTGCTGAGTGTGTTATACCTCCAGAACACCATGCACTACAGGTCAGCATTCTTTAGTTTTGAGGGAAATATATATGTGTTCTTTATTATTATCATTATTACATGTAGTCTTTTCAGTCCTTTAGTTGGCTGACTTTGTATATCCCTTCCTTGTGATTGGGGTATGTCTGTAAATACATATACACACTTTTTCTATGAATAGAGTTATGTGACTATATATATAATTGTCCTTTTTTATGAATATTACTACAGTGAATAATTGATTATTTTCAGAATGAAATTGAGAAGTTTGCTGAAAGTGCAGATTCAACATATGCTTGTGTAATGATGGAAGGGCAAGTTGTCAGTGGAACACGAAACTTCTGGACTCTCTCCCACACTGAGCTGGTTCTATTGCCTCTCTTGGTGACTTCAAACACATTCACTGTAGCTCGAGATCTTCCCATTTATCTTCCAAACAAGAGTCCAAATGTAAGTCTTTTATATGATGTTATCCCAATGCTGCCAGGGATACCATGTCCATTGTGAGTTTAGTTTTTTTAATCTTGTTTATTCAATACATGGCTCCTTAGTCATCAAAGAATTGATCACAAGCACTACCTAACATACCTGTTTACTGTTTTCTATGATTTTTTCCCTCCAATTACTATCGTGAATAAATTTGGTAATCATAAAATCAATTACAATAATACTAGCATTAACCCAATGCCGCCGGGGAAAAAATTGGAAAATTCTGTGCCTATTTTCTGTATTTTTTGTGAAATGTCTGCCCATAGATGGCCTAGCTAGTGCTTAGCCACAAAGGAGTCAATTAGTAGACCTTGTTACTGTACCTGATTTGAATTGGCGGGAAAAACGTATTTTTTACTAGTGCTATGAATATTGATGGTGTTATTTTTATTATAAGCATTATAATTATTATAAAGTTTTTTAACATTAGTAGCAGCAAAATAGGATAACGTAAAATATTTCATATATCAAAGAAAAGGGTGAATGGGTGAGACAAGCAGTACTTGTAACTGGCTCATTGGTGACTTAGTACAAGTGTAGCCATCTATGTGAAAAAACAATCAAACAAGTACCTGTCGGCAAGGGGTTAAAAAGATTTTTAAAAATTAATTAATTAAAATAATCAAGGAAGGGTGAGGTAACGCAGGCCTACTAACCAACTCCTTGGTCACTGAGCACTTATGGAATCATCTGTGTGTAAAGATATGTCACAGAACATAACTAAAGTGGACATTACATGTTCCCTGTGACATTGTGTTAAATGTAACAGGTACTGGCATATCAGGTGACATTCAAATCCTCAAATAAATGTAATATATTCTATGTGTTCTGTACTGGATTTTCACTGATTTAGTTGTAAAATTTTGAAAAAGTTATCAATTTTATGTTAAATCTAGCCATACAATCAGCTAGTAGTAGTTAATTTCTTGATTATGTACTGTATGTACTGTATTATGTAGTAGTAGGTGGTCTTCTCTGTAGACTGTGAAATGATTTAAACTAATCAAAATAGTTGTAGGTTAGTTGATCACAGCCTCAATGGAGATTATTTTTTAATCATGAAAATTGATTAACTGTTTTTCCCTTGTCATGTAATAATTTTTTGCCCTACTTCTGTTAGAATTTGTAGTTTTCTCTGATGGAACTCCTGAAGACTAATCCTCAGCCCGTTTAGCCTCTCAGCCAGATAACCTTCTAACATATAACATAACATCATGCATTTAGATGTGTATATAAGATATAATGAGTAAAACAAAATGATATGATTAGATTAGCCATGAATGGACAGGAGGGGTTCTATGGGAAAGGAGCAGGGATGTAGTGAGTGGTGGCTGGATTTCATGACTAACCTTTGTAGTCATGGAATCTCATGAAAGCTAAGGACATCCTTCCCCAGAAATATTCCTTTTATGCATTTTGTATATGAAATATTCACAGTATAATTAAATTCACAAGTAAAAAAAAAAAAACAAAAAAAACACCTGAAACCCATCCATGGACCGCAAGTAAAGGAGAATATGGTGGGAGGAGAATAGGGGACCCAGACTGTAGTGTTGCAGTTTGATGAAAGATGCCTAATATTATGTTAGATATTAGATTATACTCAATGCGTCCCCTTTACCCCAAAATTTTAGGCTGGCACCCATTTTTAAAAGCTAATACTGGAACAAGGTGACTTAGTTTTATTGAGCTTTTTTTCTTAGAGACACATTTACCCCTGTTTATTCTCCTGAAAGTTTTTGCTTCAGAGTAATAATTATCCTGCACATACCTTGTTCTCATCCCATGCGACCACAGATTATAAGTACCAGTGTACCAGTTGGTTTTACCTTGCAGAAGCAGACCAGGGAGGGTTATTGTGGTGTATATATATATTTTTTTTTTCTTTCTTTCTTTCTATCTTTCTTTCTTTCTTTCTTTCTTTCTTTCTTTCTTTCTTTCTTTCTTTCTTTCTCTCTTTCTCTCTTTCTTTCTTTCTTTCTTTCTTTCTTTCTTTCTTTCTTTCTTTCTTTCTTTTCTTTCTTTTCTTTTTTTTCTTTCTTGTCTTTCTTTTCTTTCTTTTCTTTCTTTCTTTCCTTTCTTTCCTTTCTTTTCTTGCTTTCTTGCTTTCTTTCCTTTCTTTTCTTTCTTTCTTTCTTTCCTTTCTTTCTTTCCTTTCTTTCTTTCCTTTCTTTCTTTCCTTTCTTTCTTTCTTTGTTTGTCTTTCTTGTGTTTGTCTTTCTTGTCTGTTCTGGTTCTTGGATGCCATGGTGATGAAAGGTTGCAATGTCAACTTACTTGACATCTCCAATTATACAGTCATATCTGATTGATATAACCTTATCACTGGACCCTCAAATATCTTGAGATATTGCATTAGCTTTAAGACTAACTTTTCATCTTTAGCTATACATTATACCTGAGTCCTGTGATTGAACCTAGTAGGAGAGCTATCAAAAGTTGAATTACTGGTTTCAGCTTTGAGGTTCCACTGTGCAGTATGTAACTGATGTATTATCAGAGTGAAATGTGCAGTTTCTGATATGTAAAATCAAGCTTTTGAAATATCAAAGACCAAAATTTGCCTTGTTAAAGCTTGAAAGCCTAATTGCATTGAGGGAAGGAGCAGGGGGTTGAGGAATTTTTCCATATTCTGCTATTGGACATTGCACATGAGGAGTTTAACATGAAATTTAAAAGATTTCTTTGAACATTTCCACAGGTACCCTTCCGGATGCTAGTAGTTCAACTCACAAGTCATGTGTCAGTGGTGACACTTTGTGGACCAACTCCATCCTTAGCAGATATGATCAGGTCTGCCACCTCTTTTTGGGCCCCTTTTTATCAGGTGTTAGAAGCCCTTAGTAGTCTCCTGCCTTGGAACATTGCCCCAGCTCTACTGACACAGCTTGATAATTCTGTCATCGGGTAAGATTTTTTGTTATATTTTTTTCTTGCCATGTTTAGTGTCAATTCAGTTCAGTTATCTCCAAATACAGATTTTTTCACACCCTGTTGTTTGTAAAAGAAAACGCTTACATTATTTTTAAGACAAATACAGATCATACTGGAGTATATATTACAACAGTGCAGGAAGCAGAGTGACTTTATTCTGTACTTTCACATATAGTTTCCATATGATTATTTTCAATGAACAGTTGATATCCATTTGACAAGAAAAAGCTGTAATTATTGGGAACTTCAACAGAGACTAAATTATTAGGTTGACTTCTTGTTGAATGTCTTTTGTGGTATTTTGCTGAAATAAACACCACTTCATACAAAAGTGATCATATATTTTGTATTTTTCATTCAAATTGCTCCTTATTGTAAGAAAATACTTTCTTATGATGAACAAATACATTATTTATACATAAAGATGGTATCTTGTGCTTGTATATGAATAAAAGTCCATGTTTTTAGTTAACAATATACCTTTCCATATTGTTTAATTAGAAGTTATGGAGTGTATGCCATAGACCATACATATCTGTGATTTTCAGAACATTTTCAAGATTGGTGTGTGTCTTACTTTTTATAAATTTCTAATAAGTTTTAAAACAGAAAAAAGCAAATGGCCTGTGAAATCAAATTAGAGCACAGACAAAAGACAGAGATTGAACTGTACCACTGTGTACCTATGTTTTTATCTTAGTTTTTTATTTATTTATTTATTTATTTTTTTTTTTCAGACTCCTTTTGGTAAATTATGATCACAAGCGGTGTGTTGGTTGCTTGCATCTTAGCGAAGATTCAAGATCACGGTCACTATGTGTTAATAAGAAGAGTGCAGCCTTGCAGTCTGTTTATCGCAGTATAATAGGACCATTACTGCAACCACCAGCTATGCCACCAGAAGATTTCCCAACTGGGGTAAGTGGATTGGTTCATAATTTGATGTTTATATAATTGCTCTATTTTGATTTTTCTTGGAAATGAAATTGCTTTTGTTAAATCTGTTTATGTATTTAAAGAAACAGTTGCATATCCAGTAGTCATCTGGTATTCCATAAAACCTGTTGAGGAGTAAGTTCAGGTCTCTCTCTCTCTCTCTCTCTCTCTCTCTCTCTCTCTCTCTCTCTCTCTCTCTCTCTCTCTCTCTCTCTCTCTCTCTCTCTCTCTCTCTCTCTCTCTCTCTCTCTCTCTCTCTCCCTCCCCCCTCCCTCTCTCTCTCTCCCCCCTCCCTCTCTCTCTCTCCCTCTCTCCCTCTCTCCCTCTCTCCCTCTCTCCCTCTCTCCCTCTCTCCCTCTCTCCCTCTCTCCCTCTCTCCCTCTCTCCCTCTCCCTCTCTTCCTCTCTCCCTCTCCCTCTCCCTCTCTCCCTCTCTCCCTCTCCCCCTCTCCCTCTTCCTCTCTCCCTCTCCCCCTCTCCCTCTTCCTCTCTTCCTCTCTCCCTCTCCCTCTTCCTCTCTCCCTCTCTCCCTCTCCCTCTCCCTCTCTCCCTCTCCCTCTCCCTCTCCCTCTTCCTCTCTCCCTCTCTCCCTCTCTCCCTCTCTCCCTCTCTCTCTCCCTCCCTCTCTCCCTCCCTCTCTCCCTCTCTCCCTCTCTCTCTCCCTCTCTCCCTCTCTCTCTCCCTCCCTCCCTCCCTCTCTCTCTCCCTCCCTCCCTCCCTCCCTCCCTCTCTCTCTCCCTCCCTCCCTCCCTCCCTCTCTCTCTCTCTCCCTCCCTCCCTCCCTTCCCCCCTCCCTCCCTCCCTCCCTTCCCCCCTCCCTCCCTCCTTCCCTTCCCCCCTCCCTCCCTTCCCCCCTCCCTTCCCCCCTCCCCCCCTCCCCCCCTATGAAAGGTGGATTACCTGTATGTTTTGACAGTATGGAAATCAAGAAAAGTAGATCCCCTAGGGGGGGGGGGATGTCACAGAAGGTCTTGATAATTCTGTTGGAGATTAGAAAGCAAGCCTGAAAATTGTTCCAGCCATTATGCCAAATTTGAAATAACAGCTTCTGAGACTGTTAGGAAGCGGCACAGTGCTTTAGTCAAAGCAGCATTGCATTCAGACTGGAAAAATGAACAAAATTTTATTCTTCTTTATTTTGATAAACAGGTAAATAAATAAAGTGTTTGCCTTGAAAAAAAAACAAACATTCTTTTTATTTTGCATTCTCTTCTTTTTCTTTTATTTTTCAGCAGCTTTATAGTGTAAATGAGTGAGATGATTGTGTCCTAGATGTTCAAGTTGGTGTCATGACTACTATTCCCAGGATGCAGCTACTATACACATTATGTAACTTGATTTGGTAGAATAATTTACATTCAGAAAATTAGAATATTCCTGCAGAAAACTCTTGAGAGGCAAACTCTGGAAATTAGCCATTTAAACACTAAAGAGTTTGCATTTTTTAACCCAGTACTACAATTTACATATTCACGGTAGTTTTATTTGTGAATTGTTTTTAACATAAATGGTTCTGCAGATGCTCAGAAATGAAAGAATCAGTTTATTCTTATGTGACCTCACCTGTTTTCCCTTTCCTCATTTCCCCCCCCAAAAAAAATTATATTAATATTGATAGTTATTATTGTTGTTAGCATTATAACTCTTATAATATTAACAATACTAATAGCAATAAAAAAAATCTACTTATTCAAAAATGAAGGACAGGTAAATAGGTAGTAATTGACTCCTTGGTGGCAAAGCACTTGTGGAGCCATCTATGTGTAGGCACAATAAATGAACTAAAATCACTGTGGACATGGCCTGTAAGTACAAGGCATCCACAGTGGCAATGGGTTAATCATTGTGGTGGACTGTCAATAGGGACTGCTTTGTGAGAGGAAGGTTAAAATAAAGCTATATTATAAATTTGTGATACTGAATGATTTCCAATGTAGTTATGCTTTATGTATATTAAAAATGCCTTGTTTGTTATCAGTATGAATGCAAGGGCCAACTGTACCCTTTGTTACATCAGTTCATAAAGGCACAAAATTCTAATACTTTTGTATTTGGGTTTCAGCTCCACCCAGACCACCTGCCTTTGGAGTCCTATGTTTCCACAGACAGTTATAAGGTTTATGTGCTCCAGTCATCTCCATTTCACCTTCTTGTCTTATTTCCACCAGCCCTTCCAATCCATATAGCCAGGTAAGACATTTCTTTTCATATTTTGTCAGTTAAACCTGTATTGTCCATTGCAGGCCTGAGGGAATAGTAGAACCTTCACAGAAAAGTATATTTTTGATAAAGGCAAGTCTCAAGGATATTTGTTTTCCTTTTCAGAAATAGTAATAAAAGCAGCACTTAACAACAAAATAAGCGTTATATTTGTAACAGTAGAGAAGTTAATAAATTCTTTAATCCCTTCAATCTTGATGACTTGACCATCTGTCATGAAAAAATTTGGCTCAAGGAGCAAGTGACGTGAACATGCCACAGGGGTGATGGGAAAGACTCGCCATGAGTGCACATACATACAAGCATTTAAAACCAGTCCTAATTTAATTTTGATTATACCTCCACATATCTTAAGATTATGACCATGTATCACATAATCGTGATTGTTGCATTAGAATATTTTCATATAAAAAAATAATACAATTTTTTTTCCAGACAAGTGAGCAAGAGGACATTGGCAGTTTTTACAAAAGGGAAAACTCCTAGACTCTAGCTGTTTAATTTGCTGTGTATATATATTTAGTACAAATTTATGTTCGTGTATATATTGTAAATATTGTTTACACATTATTTCTTCATGTATAAATCATGTTATTGTAACATTGTTAAGATTAATTTTGTACAAAATATTTGAGAAGTGTTACTAGAGCCAAATTTTTTAAAGATTGAGAGGCATTATTTTTTATATTGTAATCCACTGGTATATGACAATTTATCAGTATGCACTTGAAAAATAAATAATTAATTTAATTACAAACAATCCATCTTTCTGTGTAACCACAAATTTAGTAAAGAATACAATACATATGAGAAGAATTTGAGTGGTCAAAGAAGGGAATAGCTGAAGTATTGTGTATGTATATGTTTATTATATAAAGGTACTTAATTTATTTTGTACTACAGCTGATCAAAGCCATTCTAGATCAGCTGTAGTTCATAGATCAGAAACTGGTCAGTAATAATTCATTATGACAAAATTGATTTATCTAAAGTTCAATTGGCACTGTGGTTTTGTTAATGTGCTCACAGATCACTTCACAAGCACTTAGTCACCAAAGAGTCAATTACTAGGCCTGTCCGACCTTACCTTTTTTATCTCATTACTTTAATTTATATGAAAAAATCTGTCACTTATAATTGTATTATCATTATAATCAAATAATGATAATGATAATATTACTAGTCATAATACTGTTAATCTACAAAAAAAAACTTTTATTCCCAATAACTCAAGGAATAAGATAAAAAAGTTTTTAGCCAGATAGGGTAATTAAGGTACTCCTTGATGATTATTTTCTGCCCCATCTCAGGAAAGAGAAAAACTAGGAACTCACTCGGATTTCAATAAAAGACAGTAAAGGTATTGTTGAGGGCAGCAAATTCCAGAATAAAGCATTTGCAAGTTGCATGAGTGAAGTTTCAGCTGATTTGAATAAAACAAATCTGACAAATTGGGAGTCTTCCAGAGTCTAGGGTGAGATGCTAATTTTTAAATTTCCTGAGACTGGATGCACTATAAGTGCTTGCAAAGGTATCTATGTGTAAGCCTTCAGGCTAGTACAGTGGCAACATGTCGGCCTCTCATCTGAGGGGTTGGCGGTTAGCACCCCACCCAGGTGCAAGAAGTTGCAGTTGTCGCCTGGAGGTTACTGCTGTGGCTGGGCACCACGGCAGCTAAGGACTAAGCTCAGCTAAGTCAGCACCAGCTGACACATGTTAGCAAGTCAGTATTAGTCGACACAGGCAGAGCTCCCCTCATGGGCATAGCCCAGGCGAGGCTCAGCTTCACATATCAGAATTATACTTATCCTTGTGTAAATAAAATAGCAAAATAAAACCACAGTTGACAGTGCACATGCACACTCAGCATCAATGGATTAAAGATTAACCCCTTACCAGTCACGCCTATAAGCGTATCCCGTGTGGACCCGTGCAGACAGGTACGTGTATTCCTGTGATATATTTCTAACCCGTCCCTCCAGGGACACCTATGCACAGGATTGCTATATGGCTGTATGAATGACTGTTTTTGAGGTAGGTTGTATGTATACAGGTGTTTATATAAGTAATTATGTTTGTGAAACTGTATGTGTACATATATAGATGCGTTGTATCTGTTTTTCATCGTGTTTGTTTGTCGGCTTGTGTTTTTGTGCGTATCTGTGGATATCTGTGCACGCAACTCTGTTTGTGTGTGCGTGAATGTGTAAGTCGGTAACTGTACGTAAGGAAGTGTGTGTGTGTGAATTGCATAAAAGTTTATGCATGATTTTCATTGCATATTTGTTTTGTCTACTGTGTGTTTGTGTGTTTCTCGGTTGTTTGTGATGGGAAATCTGTGTGTGTGTGTGTGTGTGTGTGTGTGTGTGTGTGTGTGTGTGTGTGTGTGTGTGTGTGTGTGTGTGTGTGTGTGTGTGTGCGCACTATATAAACATTTTCGCATGTTTTTCGTTGTTTGTTTGACAGATGTGCTTGCGATGAAAGAGAGAGAGAGATAGATATGAAAGAGAGAGAGAGATAGAGATGAAAGAGAGAGAGAGAGAGAGAGATGAAAGAGAGAGAGAGAGAGATGAAAGAGAGAGAGAGAAAGAGAGATGAAAGAGAGAGAGAGAGAGAGATGAAAGAGAGAGAGAGAGAGAGAGAGAGAGAGAGAGAGAGATGAAAGAGAGAGAGAGAGAGAGATGAAAGAGAGAGAGAGAGAGATGAAAGAGAGAGAGAGAGATGAAAGAGAGAGAGAGATGAAAGAGAGAAAGAGAGAGAGATGAAAGAGAGAAAGAGAGAGAGAGATGAAAGAGAGAGAGAGAGACAGATGAAAGAGAGAGAGAGACAGATGAAAGAGAGAGAGAGAGAGAGAGAGAGAGAGAGATGAAAGAGAGAGAGAGAGAGAGAGATGAAAGAGAGAGAGAGAGAGAGAGATAGAGATGAAAGAGAGAGAGAGATAGAGATGAAAGAGAGAGAAAGAGAGAGAGAGAGATGAAAGAGAGAGAGAGAGAGAGAGATAGAGATGAAAGAGAGAGAGATAGAGATGAAAGAGAGAGAGAGAGAGAGAGAGAGAGATGAAAGAGAGAGAGAGAGAGATGAAAGAGAGAAAGAGAGAGAGAGAGAGAGAGAGATAGAGATGAAAGAGAGAGAGAGATAGAGATGAAAGAGAGAGAGAGAGAGAGAGAGAGAGATGAAAGAGAGAGAGATAGAGATGAAAGAGAGAGAGAGAGAGAGAGAGAGAGATAGAGATGAAAGAGAGAGAGAGAGAGAGAGAGAGAGAGAGAGAGAGAGAGAGAGAGAGAGAGAGAGAGAGAGAGAGAGAGAGAGAGAAGAGAGAGAGAGAGAGAGAGAGAGATGAAAGAGAGAAAGAGAGAGAGAGAGAGAGATGAAAGAGAGAAAGAGAGAGAGAGAGAGAGAGAGAGAGAGAGATGAAAGAGAGAAAGAGAGAGAGAGATGAAAGAGAGAAAGAGAGAGAGAGAGAGAGAGATGAAAGAGAGAAAGAGAGAGAGATGAAAGAGAGAAAGAGAGAGAGATGAAAGATAGAAAGAGAGAGAGAGAGAGAGAAGAAAGAGAGAAAGAGAGAGAGAGAGAGATGAAAGAGAGAAAGAGAGAGAGATGAAAGAGAGAAAGAGAGAGAGATGAAAGAGAGAAAGAGAGAGAGATGAAAGAGAGAGAGAGAGAGAGAGAGAGAGAGAGAGAGAGAGAGAGAGAGAGAGAGAGAGAGAGATGAAGAGAGAGAGAGAGAGAGATGAAAGAGAGAGAGAGAGAGATGAAAGAGAGAGAGAGAGAGAGAGATGAAAGAGAGAGAGAGAGAGAGAGAGATGAAAGAGAGAGAGAGAGAGAGAGAGAGAGAGAGAGAGAGAGAGAGAGAGAGAGAGAGAGAGAGAGAGAGAGAGAGAGAGAGAGAGAGAGAGAGATGAAAGAGAGAGAGAGAGAGAGATAGAGATGAAAGAGAGAGAGAGAGAGATGAAAGAGAGAGAGAGAGAGAGAGAGAGATAGAGATGAAAGAGAGAGAGAGATAGAGATGAAAGAGAGAGAGAGAGAGAGAGAGAGATGAAAGAGAGAGAGAGAGAGATGAAAGAGAGAGAGAGAGAGAGAGAGAGATGAAAGAGAGAGAGAGAGAGATGAAAGAGAGAGAGAGAGAGAGAGAGAGA
>NC_061856.1:27097977-27105477 GCF_019202785.1 Penaeus chinensis
AGAATCAGCTGTGGAGTATGACTCAGAAGTGGATTATGACTATGTCCTGCTGGTGGATACTTCTTTGGACTCAGACGAGCCCCTTGCAGAATACGCCAGGCGAGAGTGGGAGTACAACACTCCCAGAACTCCTTTCGTTTGGTTGAAGGAGAACTTCATCTGGCGTCACTGCTTTGAGGGGACACTGGGTGTGCACACACACCTTGACAGATTGTCCAGCCCACTGGATATATTCAACACATTATTCCCAGAGTTGTTCCAGACAATTGTGGACGAGACAAATCGGTAAGTAACTTACCTCTTGTGTTTTGTGCTCTGACTTGAAAATGTAATTTTCTTTTTACATATCCTTTTTTCTTTGGAACACCAGTTTTAAGATATCTTTTTTTCTTCCAACTACAGGTATGTGCTCGTCCAACGGTCCAGAGGCAGGTTATACAGCAGCCTTCAATATCTATATGGGGCCTTCAATATCTATAAGGGGCAAGATTGCAGCGAGTTTCCAGCAACCTAATGGAGAAGGCAAAGCTTCTCGACAAGGGTTATCAGTTGTACATTGACAACTGGTATTACTCCCCGACTCTCTTCCACTGTCTGCAGATATGTTTTCTGAAGCATGTACATATTGTATATATGTAGTTTTGTTCTTTATAAAAAAAAAAAAAAAAAAAAAAAAAAACTTACCAATTGCTTTTCTGTACTCTCGCCAAGACAAACCACTGAATTTACACACTCACATGAGTCAAACACTCCTAAAATGGAGTATATACTACAGTATGAGATAATAATGTCCTTTATATGACATATTATATGGCTACAGTAAGTCTAGAAACATGTGAAAGTTTACAGAGTGAAAAAAAAGAGGTTGCGGTTACACGCAAACCAGCCGCCAGAGCAAGCTGAAACTTCAGTGGGGTGGTGAGACAGGCAGCAGGCATTGAGCACGAGTCCTGGCGAGAGAACCAGCTGTAGAGCTGTTTTCGGACCCATTAGGAAAGGGTTAAACCGAGCCTTTGCTGTCAGAAAAGAATTTTCTGAACAGGAAAAAAAGAAACACCATAAAGTCTGACAGTATATTTATTGTCAATAGCTGTGAATAACACCATGAAGCATTACAAACAGAATAACAATACACAAAATCAGCACATATAAGGAAGAGCCAAGAAAGATTTACATTAACATATGAACTTACTCTATATATTTCAAATAACCAAGCAATATAATTGAGCAACAATGGAAGAAAAAAAAATAATGATAAATAACAAATGTTCTCTTTAGCCTATATTAATTTATGCAATCTTTTAAATTTACAAGAATACTAAACACAATCTGCACTATAAAGCATCTGGTTTTCAGATCTAAAGCTGCTCAATCTTTTTGTTTAGACCCAATTAACATACAGGTAAAAGGCTTTTGAAAGACCCAAGAAATACAATACCAGTAGGTCATAATTCTGTCACCTACCTAGTAAGGCAACAAATTATTATTGTAGTATGTAAGAAATCAGCCTCATAGTATACACTGCAGCTGAAAAAATCTTTCTAATTAAAATCTTCGTCAGAATTTCTTACTTATTCTAGTTGTTAAAGTGCTTACTGGGAGGCCACTTACGTGTTTCTTCTTCATAGCATTTACTGTACATTAACATTTGCTGTCAGTAAAGATGTAAAAGGAAAATAATTAAAATATAAATAATAATAATTTTAATAATAATTATAATAATAATAATAATAATAATAATAATAATAATAATAAAAATAATAAAATACTTTACATTTACATTTGCTGTCAGTAAAGATGTTAGAAACAGTGTGCTCGCTCTCTCTCTCTCTCTCTCTCTCTATATATATATATATAAAGACTTTTTGGTTTTGAAATATGATTTACATAAAATTAAGACAATTTACTTATCATTTTTTTTAAATCTGGCAAGTCAATTTTAGTTTTCCTTGTATTAGTTTCTGAATCCTTATAACATAGTAAACTTAAAGATCAAGAGTGTTGTGTACAATAGAAAACATTTAGTGCCATATCCTACACGTAGAAATTTATAAGGGAAGATATTCATTTCTGTTCCTGATGCTTTAAATTGCTTCAAGGTTACCAGAAGCTGCCAGAGGTCTTGCCACCAGGTGGGTTGTTCACTTTCACTGATGGACGCTTGGGTGACTTGTCATTAAGTTGGGCACCTGTAAAATGTAAACTCTGGTTAATTCAAAGCAGGTCTGTAAGTGGCATTCTCACCAGATTTAAACATACTGATTTCTGCAATGTTAACTCATTTTACAAAATATATTTGTTCCTTTATATTTTCATTTTACACATTAATTCAAAATACACGAAATCACAATAATGTGTCACAGCTGCTTCAGAGACTAAAGTGGAAACCAGTTAAGTTAAGTTACCAGACTCATTACATGCAGTCGACTTGCAAAGGCATGATAAAAGCAGGTGTGGTTAATCAATTTCAAATTAAATATCTGTGAAAGCTTTGAAGCACTGATAGCCAACCTGAAGACAACAAGCCTTGAACTTTTTCCCATGTAATGTGTTAAAAGCTTTCTATCAACTACCGTGTCCAGCTGGAAATGTCAGTGTGAATCCCAATGGGACTTTACTCTTCTATTGCTACACTTCCTTTTAACAAAATTTCCCCCCAAAGCCACAGTGTCAGTAGTGATATTCTACACTATATGAACTAATAATCATACTTAATAACTAGAGCTTGCATTTTATAAAAGGTTCATACCATGGAACTCCTTCCCATAGGAGCCATTATCTTTTCCCTCTTCATTATATTTTAAAAATGAAAAAAAAAACATTCTGGTGAAGGGAAAGTCATGGATACTCCTTTAATATTACTTTTCAGACCATTGCCTTATTTTCCATTTTCAAGCATCATTTGTATAACTTTAGAATTAAGCATAAAAATAACTTCCACACTTTTCAAAGAAAAGTTCCCTCACTCCACAAAATCCTTAAAACTGTAAAAATGATCTGATTCTATCAAAGAAAAAGTATGGGTAATTCATCTATAGTTACATGCTTAGCATCCATTTGATCTTATCATAGGTGCTATTAGCAGAATTATTGTAGTTTCTTATCAATCTCTGAAAGTATCAATATTAAGTTTATAAATACAGGAGCTATTAAATATTTTACCTTATAAATAATATGATAAAGATATTTGCTTTAGCTATCACAAAGCAAGAAGTACTAAGAGTATCAAAGTTAACAAAACAGTATTTTCAATAAGTCCATTTTGAAAATGGTATACCAAAAATAATAAAAGTAAGGACATTACAATGAATCTGTCCTGTAAAATAAACAGACAGAATCCAATTTCCAAATTGGAGAATATAAATTATAGAAAAAAAAAAAAAAAAAAATTCAGATACGCATACCCAACTAGCACTTTTGATATTGCCAAATAAAGAATTTTTAGTTAAGCTACTCACAACATATCACCATAGGGTGTCTCCTGTACGTGCCATAAAAGTTAATCTAGTATTAAAGTTTAAGCCAGATCTCTAATGCACATGTGCAATGGCAGCATATAGGATTAATTTTTAATTCACCTTCGGACCAGGCTTTACGTTTGAGCTTAAATATCAATCCTGCACAAGTGCAAAATGAGCTAGTTAATCCCACCAGTCATGTATTAATATGTCATTACATCATCAACTCCATAGAAAAGATGGAGTTGAACTGTCATTAAGATTTATAATAAGCAATAACAAAACAAATTCTGACATTTTCATGTCAAAGATGTATATGAAAATTCATCGATATATATTTTCATAAGTTGTGGGATATTCAAACTGCAGACGCAACTCTCAACATTGAAAAGAAAATCCCAGAGAATTCTAGAGTTTACAGACAGAAAAGGTAATGTCATTTCCAGGGTGGAAAAACATTCCCAACTTATGCAATATATTAATAGAATAAAAAAGAAAGCTTTTAATAAGATCATGATTAGGTTTCAAATTCAAAAGTAAAAACTGATTCTTTAAACAAAAGTGAATTCAAAAACCGTGTAGGGATTTGCTATCATGATCCTCGCTAGCAACATCCTTGAAAAAATACCCTACCCATGCCCCACAATGACACAAGAAAGAGCTCCCAAAGAAAATTCCCGCAAATATAAACTGATATTACAAGTATCGTATTTTTGTTTGACACCTTCATTTCAGTTGTGTTTAATATTTACAGGCTATTTAAAGCCTGTAAAAATTAAATATTGATTTTATTTGGACTGATACAGATATATATCAGCATGATGCAATATGTGTGTGTGTGTGTGTGTGTGTGTGTGTGTGTGTGTGTGTGTGTGTGTGTGTGTGTGTGTGTGTGTGTGTGTGTGTGTGTGTGTGTGTGTGTACATCTTTTTTCCCCTCTGCAGCATGTTTTATGACCAACATTAGCATATGATATGAAACTTGTTGAGGGTGAATGCTAATTGCATTGACTTGTGCACCTGGCAATGTGTCTTGCATCTTCTGTGCAAATACTGTGGATTTGGTTTAACTTTATTCTGGAATTAATTTTTATGATGTGTACAGAAGACACCTATGGTTATTTAGTTAACTTTTAAATATGATCAGCATTTTATGCAACTGCAGGAGAGCTACAGTTCATTTTCTTACAATACAGTTGGAAAACAATTTTACAAGCCTGAATCATGGATAACAAATATAAAGAATGGTTCTTGCACAGACATGCATGTATAAAAATATATATATATATATATATATATATATATATATATATATATATATATATATATATATATATATATATATATATAAATTAATAAAAAAAAGAAGAAAAAAAATATATATATATTGGTTAGTGCATGTCTCCATCATTAATGGGTTAAGGGGTGTCACAAATGTATGATAACCCCCTTGTATAAGGGTTTAAAATTACATTTTAATTCTTTGTTATATCACACAAAATCTCTTATTCAACATCAAATACATTGTAGATTAAACTTTGAGAGATCCATAACTTTTCATTCACAAATTGTAAATATTGTGTGTGTATATGTGTGTGTGTGTGTGTGTGTGTGTGTGTGTGTGTGTGTGTGTGTGTGTGTGTGTGTGTGTGTGTGTGTGTGTGTGTGTGTGTGTGTGTGTGTGTACATCTTTTTTCCCCTCTGCAGCATGTTTTATGACCAACATTAGCATATGATATGAAACTTGTTGAGGGTGAATGCTAATTGCATTGACTTGTGCACCTGGCAATGTGTCTTGCATCTTCTGTGCAAATACTGTGGATTTGGTTTAACTTTATTCTGGAATTAATTTTTATGATGTGTACAGAAGACACCTATGGTTATTTAGTTAACTTTTAAATATGATCAGCATTTTATGCAACTGCAGGAGAGCTACAGTTCATTTTCTTACAATACAGTTGGAAAACAATTTTACAAGCCTGAATCATGGATAACAAATATAAAGAATGGTTCTTGCACAGACATGCATGTATAAAAATATATATATATATATATATATATATATATATATATATATATATATATATATATATAAATTAATAAAAAAAAGAAGAAAAAAAATATATATATATTGGTTAGTGCATGTCTCCATCATTAATGGGTTAAGGGGTGTCACAAATGTATGATAACCCCCTTGTATAAGGGTTTAAAATTACATTTTAATTCTTTGTTATATCACACAAAATCTCTTATTCAACATCAAATACATTGTAGATTAAACTTTGAGAGATCCATAACTTTTCATTCACAAATTGTAAATATTGTGTGTGTATATGTGTGTGTGTGTGTGTGTGTGTGTGTGTGTGTGTGTGTGTGTGTGTGTGTGTGTGTGTGTGTGTGTGTGTGTGTGTGTGTCTGTGTGTGTGTCTGTGTGTGTGTCTGTGTGTGTGTGTGTGTGTGTGTCTGTGTGTGTGTCTGTGTGTCTGTCTGTGTGTCTGTCTGTGTGTCTGTCTGTGTGTCTACGTGTGTGTGAGTGTGTCTCTACGTGTGTCTACGTGTGTGAGTGTCTCTCTACGTGTGTCTCTACGTGTGTCTACGTGTGTGAGTGTGTCTCTACGTGTGTCTCTACGTGTGTCTACGTGTGTGAGTGTGTCTCTACGTGTGTCTACATGTGTGAGTGTGTCTCTACGTGTGTCTACGTATGTGAGTGTGTCTCTACGTGTCTCTACGTGTGTCTACGTGTGTGAGTGTGAGTGTGAGTGTGAGTGCGTGTGTGTGTGTGTGTCTGTGTGGGTGCGTGTGGGTGCGTGTGGGTGTATGTGGGTGGGTGTGCATGTGTGTCTGTGTGTATGCTCTGAAAGTATGTGAGTGTATATCAATTCCTTACAGACAGAAGCATTTCTTTATTCATGTTCCTAAACATGTCAGCAATATTCACAACTAGGCATTTCTTAGTACAGTAAATCCTCAAATGACACTAAAATTATAAAAAATAAAAAGGTGGATTCATCTTTTCCTGCCTGTCTTGTCAACTCCATTCCATTTCCAGATTTGGGGAACGTACTTTTCCTGGTGAATTTCTTTATCCATTTTTTACTGTCAACATTTGAAATTGGCAGTTTCAATGCCATTAAGAGGATTAGCTGTGCTTTATTCATGTGACTTAAAATAATTTCTACTCAATATTGTAGACCATATTGCCTGTAGGGTTGAGTCACCAGAAGCTACCCAGCTGAGATCTGGCACTGTGAGGGCTCACAAGCTTGATGCTTGGCCGAGGCAAAATATCATCATCCTTCTGTCGACCTACAGCAATAAATTTTTATTTTTCATTATCCTCATAACCATCACAATTATTCAAAGCCTAATTTCTGCACAACAAAAGGTAATCTGAAATTACTTTGGGAACAATTCCTTCACAATTATCTTCAGCATCCTATAAGCAACATTATTGTAGAGCCTTGAAATCCCTTCCTGACTAGATGCCCTTCCTGTCAGCCTAGTCCCTAAGTTTTGTCAAGCCCATCACGTGTGTAAACTTGGTGAGCTTTAGTGACTACTAGTTCCATGTATTGTTTGAAATCAAAAGCTGTAAGCAGCCCAAGTCTGAATGCTTGTTTTAAAAGGGGCAAAAAAGCCTGCAAGGTACAGCTAAATTAAAGTTTGGAATTATGTCCTATATCTTTAACATGGCCCTCTAAAAGAGGGTGAATACTAAATAGAGCAGGACTGATATCACCTTTGTAGATTAAAAGCATTTCAGGTAAAAAGGAGAACAGGTGTGGAGGGAGGAAGACTTGCTGGCAGGACAGAAATTATAAAGTTCTTGGCTTAACCCAAAAAGTGCAGCAGGGTTTGTAATTTAGGATTTGGTGGGATATCATATGCTTGCTTTGTCTTTAATCTTAAGGGTCTGTAGTTTAGGGTGGGGTTGTAAGATATCATATCTTTGGTTTGTCTCTGAACTTGTACACAAGTATATGATATCAAAATATTTACAATTACAATGACAAAGCACTAAAAATGTGGAAGATTTTAATGAT
>NC_061856.1:27110477-27112977 GCF_019202785.1 Penaeus chinensis
ATTTGTCCACTTATACTTTCATCTTCTTTATCAAACACTAATTAGGCTGAACAATATCACATATATTAAGAAAATAACACCAAATCTTTCAAGTGCTTTGTCTCTTAGTAAAGTAAGTCACAAATCAAATGTTTTAGATTTAAAAAGAACAATAAAAAAAGTAAAAGAAATATTGAGGAATAAATGCTATCTTATAAAGATGCAGAACATACTTTAAGCATACTCTACAAGAGCAAACAGTCTTAATTGAACTGCAAATCTGCCTCACATCATACAAATGTGTAAAGATTAATAGGAAGCCTAGAAGAGGATTCGCCATCTGGCTCCACATTACTACCAGAGGATGGTAAAAAAAAAAAAAAAAGGGGGGGGAAAAAAAAAGGGAAATGCAAGGCAGCTTTTAATCCCCTGGATACCAGACTTTTTTTTTCTGTAAAACAGTCTTTGGTTTGCCTTCACTGCAAATGACACTATTCCTTTTACTAGATTATAATTTGGTGCGGCTTTCTCATCCTGTGAAACAAAAATCACACTCAGTGGTCTTTGGTTCCATCAATGGCCCAAGAGTATAATGAGACCTTGATATGCTATTGGATCTCACTTGATGACCTTCTACCTTTTGCCCCACTTTGAGGATTCTTCTTGTAATGTTCATGCTTATGTCATTATGATGCCCTAATTATTTTTGTCTCATCTGAGATTGTTAAAATTTCTTATTATTAGCAAATGCTATTTTTTGGCATTTAGTTGCTGCTTTATTCTATCAGTTTACTTGTTTGTCCTTTTTTGGCATTTGTTCATTCCCACATTCATATTCATTTCTCAGCTTACAATTAGGTCACTGAGCCTACAGTTTTGTGCTAGAAAATGCAAATGTATCAAAAATATGTCAATCCCTCATTATCATTATTATCTTTTAAGTCAAAATTGACTTGATTATCAATATCAATATGAATATTACTATTATAATCATTAGACTGTATATTTTCATTCATACTTTACACATGCACTGACTCATTTAAAAATATATGTGAAATATTACTAAAAGGAAACTAATAACCCAAAACATTTTGCAAGTGGCAATCAATACTGAAAAAGTGAACTTTCATATA
Organism: Penaeus chinensis; assembly: GCF_019202785.1. Taxonomy (NCBI): domain Eukaryota; kingdom Metazoa; phylum Arthropoda; class Malacostraca; order Decapoda; family Penaeidae; genus Penaeus; species Penaeus chinensis. Next base: position 27,111,590 of record NC_061856.1, read on the forward strand.
AAATTGCTTTAGTTATTTTCTCATATCCATTATGTCCCCAAGAAATGGATGTTTATAAAATTCTTATTTCGTCTTCCTCATTTGTTTTGAAGCACTTCTAATTTGGGTTTTTAATTTTCTTATAAAAAAGAACATATTTTGAATATGCTAACTAGGACACTGCATTTACATAACAAGGTCTCTGAAGAATTGGTTAAGAGGTCTCATCCTGAAATAGAATCCATCAAAAGAATTGTATGCAAACATGAATAAAGGAAAAGGTGAAGAGAAAAGAAGAAAATAAATAATTGTGCAAATGATATGTATAGTATATATGTATGTGTACAAAAGATATACTTTATAAAATATATAAAACCAGAGAGCTGCAAAGTAACACACCTCTCAACCAAATTAAACATGGCTCATGAAGACCTTATAATTAGCAGCACTGCTACCTGGTACACTCAGCAACAAGGGAGAGGAGGAGGAAGAGGAGTACATATAAATGAGGACTAATAATACTTGTTCATTCTAATGAATATAACATATTCAAATAAATAAATCAAACAATATATCACTACTATGTCCTCTTCCCTTCACTCCTATTCACACAGAGATTCAAATGCACTTTTAGCCACACCAGCTATAATGAATGACTATGGGTGGTCCAGGGAGAAGTGTTGCTGAGTGTACCAGTTATCAATGCTGACAATGGTGATAACATGCCTTAAAAGCCAGTTATGCAAAACTGTTACAAAAAACTGAATGCTAATTAACAAAAATAACTGAATATATACATAAACATATAACTAATAATATGCATATTTCTATACAAATTCATGACTCTGACATTAAGAAAAGAACCAAGAGTACCAAGAGTACCATGATCATATCTCATAAAAATCTTAGTTATAGCAAAGTCTTACTCTATAAACAAACAAAAGAATTATAATCTATAAGGGTGCAATTTAATACAATACAAACGTATAGATATAGCTGCATGTAAACTTAGATTCAGGAATGACTAATGGAGAACTTCAAAACCTCTAACCACTAAAAATAAAGCAAATCAATGTACTGTCTCTAAAGCAAATCAATGAACTGTCTCAAAAGCCATCTATGCTTACTAAGGATAATCATGGTGTGCAGGCAAGTTTGGTTGTTTCTGTGTTCAAAGGGTTGCATTGATAAATCTACAGAAAAATCACTAGGCCTTATCAAGGGTCTCAAATCAGTTCTCTTATTTTAAGATTTAATTTTAGGGAAGGAGTATGGGAGAGGGAAGAATAGGTAAGGAAGAGGGAGGGGGAAAAGACAGAGAGGAAGTTGGTGTTTCAAAAATGTTTGTCTCCTCCCTACCATGGAAGAGTCACTACTAATTCAGTCAATACAAATCTAAGCACATTAAA
>NC_061856.1:27117977-27120477 GCF_019202785.1 Penaeus chinensis
ATGCAAAATGTGAAACATTTTATCAAATTACATCAAGGTTCTTCAGAAGTTCTCATCACTAATTTCATGATTGTATTATAGCAGTTGTATAATAATATCACATTCTGAAAATTGTAAGTATTCAGAACTTTGTTTACCTGGTTGGAAAGAACACAGGCCCTGTTTGTGGCTTCTGCCTCAACCTCCTCTGGGCGACTCATTTCGTGTCCTTCTGGTCCTGTTATGCCCATTGTCAACAGCTTTTTGGAGTTCTGAAAATAAAAGTAAATATAATTATCTAAATCATAAATCACTTTTTAATGAAAATCTTCAGAATTGAATAGAATTGCCTGTCATCTTACTTTGCAGGAATTTTAAAGAGAACACAACAATAATTATTATTCTGAGAAAAGTTAATTTTTCTACATATTTTTTTTTTAAACATAAAAATTAACATCATACCATTGCTTATTAAAAGTTGAATGTGATACTCTATAGCATTTTTTTTTTTTTTAACTCTTAAACTTGAAAGGGTGGGTTACCAATTGAATAGTCACAGGTAAGATGGTAATATAAATTCAAATACCATATATCAAATAAATGGCCATGATATAGAGGTGTACTGGCAGATCACTTTTATACACTTATGAAACAAAGTATGTTGCTCTCCAACACTGGACTGTAATAAAGAGACACCTGAAACATATTGTGGTACCATCTTCTTATGACCTTTAAAAATATTACTTCAAGAGACAAGTACCCAAGTTCACTCACCTCTTTGATAGCATCCCCATTTTCTGCATGGACTTGAGCCAGTGCTCCTACTTCCTTACACCTCTTGAAGGATTCAAGAAGGTCTCCATCATCAAGCTGCCAGGTGTCCTTGTAGGCCATAAACATCTTAAAAGAGTTTATTCCAAGATCCTCGGTCAGTTCCTGCATTTCCTCAGCTACCTGAAAGATCATTTTGTAATTAATAAATAAATTTACACCACACACACAAACAAACACACATAAATACCTACCTCAAAAAGATTATTGATGAATGTTTTACACTGTCAAACATATTTCAAATTACCTTTCATTGGTTTGTATTACACAGAGACCAGAAAGAAAACATAATGTATACCTACTTCACATCATTCTAAGTACAAAAATGTCAAGGTTATACAAAAAGTAGCTTAAGGAAAACTTCGCAATTAATCAACCTGAAATATTTTCATGTCTTTACCTTGGGGGACCACCAAGTGACGCCAACATGAAGTGCATAATCACAGCACACCTTTGGGTCAGCCCAGGCACGCCAGCGGTGGTAGGCCTCAACTAAGGACTCCCCTCGTTGGGGCAGAGCAAAATCCACTGTTTGGAAAAATTTGGTATTTGTAGCATCACTTACAGCATTTGTGGAAATGTATTAGCATATTGACATTTTTATATTCAATGAAAATTAATAATAATACCCACTGATCATTGTGGTGCCACCAGCAAGGGCAGCACGAGTCCCAGTATAAAAGTCATCCACTGCAAACGTTCCCATAAATGGCAGCTGCATGTGGGTATGAGTATCAATTCCACCTGTTTGGCAAAATAATGTTACTCACCCATATATTTATATAATCATAAAAGGCCTTAAACACCATAATATACATATCATAATATTATACCTCACTTTGATCAGCAAAAGTTTGAAGAAACTTGAAATACTATAACACATTTATTCAATGATAAAGTAAGATTTCCGGTAAGTACCTGGCATAACAAGGCGACCTTTGGCTTCCACCACCTTTGTTCCACCTGGGATGTGAAGGTTCTGGCCCACTTGCCTGTTGTATGACAAAAAAATGAAAAATCTTATTGCTATATACTACTCTTCTTGAAAAACATTATGCTAACAAGAGACACAAATATAATTTTCCAAGGATTTTTCTACTTTTATCAAGCAACCCTATATAATGTGCTACAATGCTACATGTTTCTTTATACCTTCTCACTGCAAACTAGCATAATCGATTTAGGAGGGCAGAGCAGCAGTAGCAAGTGAACTTAGTTATGTTACTACAGGAAAAACTGGCATAAAAATATTATAATCGGCTTCTTGTATAGACAAAAAGAAACTCACACAAGCCATTTTACTTAACATTCTTTTTTTTGGGGGGGGGGAGAATTTTGTCTTTATAACACTAATAGAACTCAAAATTTCTAGTTAAAGGGCATATTCTGTTATACCATGACACCTTTCTTACATTTCATGCTCATTCCTACATCAAGCAAAAACACTTGCTATGTGAAAGGATTCATTCTCATTTATAACTTTCTCAACAGGTCATCAAGCCTTTGTTTCTTCTAATGAGCCTCTGTTGATCTGACCTACACATCTGCCCTTTTTCCTTTTGTGCTTTGTTTTGGCAATACATATAACAAGCTTACTACTAGTCTGTTACTGTACCGAAACTTAATAGCGAATGTCATCTGGCTTCTCCATCAGGAGGAGAGCAAAGTATTTGTAGGTAATAAAAACTGG
>NC_061856.1:27125477-27133763 GCF_019202785.1 Penaeus chinensis
TTAATACTGCTTTAATTACAGGTACGCATAAAAGGGGTGCACTTACATTATATATATATCACACACTATATTTATAAGAAGACTGATGAGGCAGAATGCAAATACTAGCAAAGCAAGGGAATGTACCAATTGCTGAGAATTTCAGTGATGTAACACTAAAGTGAAAACTAGAGGTTACAAAGTATGGGGAAATGTGAAAAAAGCTTCTGCGACCATTTTGTTATTTTCATTCTGAAGAGGTCATACGCACTGTTCATGGCCCTGTTAAAAAGAAAACGAAAGAGGAAGAAGAAAGAGGCAAAGGAAACGAGCTAATGCTGAGACCAATACGTGACGTCACAGCCGTAAACTCTGCCGTTACCTCTGACCTCTGTTCGACCCCGACCGGAACCCAGAACGCCTCACGCGATACAAACACGAAGCTTAGTAATCATAATCCATCACATCTTTTACTGTGTTCGGTGTTTTGTGCCAATTCTGATAAGGCCCAAGTTGCGAGGGAAGGCAACTCCATCCGACGCCCAGCGCTGCCCCTCTTCCTCCTTCCTGTAGCATCACAACCATTGCAATGAGCGTTGTAATGAGAGGAGAGAAAGAGAGGAGAGAGAGGAGAGAGAGGAGAGCGAGGAGAGAGAGGAGAGCGAGGAGAGAGATGAGAGAGGAGAGAGAGAGGAGAGAGAGAGGAGAGAGAGAGGAGAGCGAGGAGAGAGATGAGAGAGGAAGGAGAGAGGAGAGAGGAGAGATGGGGAGGAGAGAGAAGAGAAAGAGGGGAGGAAGGGAGTAAGGAGAGAGAGGAAGGGAGTGGATAGTGGAGAGGACGGAAGCAAGAAGACAAGGGGGAAAGAACGGAAGGGGCGGAGAGAGGGGAGAGAAGAGAGGAAAGAAGAGAGAGGAATAAAGAGAGCGAGGAAGACAGAGGAGAGTGGAGCGGGAGGAGAGAAGAGGGGAAGGGGTTAAGTGAAGAGGGACGAGGAGGAGGAGGAGGAGGAGGAGGAGGAGGAGGAGGAGGAGGAGGAGGAGGAGGAGGAGAAGGAGGAGGAGGAGGGGGTAGGGGAGAGAGGGGGGAGGGGGAGAGAGGGGGGAGGGGGAGAGAGGGGGGGGAGGGGGAGAGAGGGAGAGAGAGGGAGGGAGAGAGGGAGAGAGAGAGAGAGAGAGAGAGAGAGAGAGAGAGAGAGAGAGAGAGAGAGAGAGAGAGAGAGAGAGAGAGAGAGAGAGAGAGAGAGAGAGAGAGAGAGAGAGAGAGAGAGAGGGGGGGGGGGGAGAAGGGGAGAAGGAATGAGAGAAATAGAAGAAGGAGAGGGTAGAGACAAAGAATGGAAGAGGGAGAGGGAGAATCCTCATTAGTATACTCTAACCATATGTGTGCGCCCCTTCCCCGCGAGTCCTCAGCACGCACCACGACCAAGAGAGACGCAGCGAGAGAGTCGAGCGTGAGTAAAATCTCCACGGGCCTCCGAACCTCCAGAAGCGCGGAAGCCTTGATGGGGGCCAATAAAGAGGTCTCCTGTGACCTTTAAAAGTCGGAATGTCGCAAGACGACGACAGGTCACAGAGAGCGAAGCCAAAGGAACTCAAGAGGCGAGAGATGTTACTAACTCCGTCCAGAGCGGCAGCTTTGACAGTCGTCGAAGTTGCAGCGCCGCCATGAGCAGAGCCACGTGCCAATAGCAAGACGCGGGGCCTGGATATATTCCGAGACCATGCATTAGCTTGTGAAATACACACATGTATAAAAATACAAACACGCATAAACCTACACCGCGCGTTTATATATACATGAATGCAGGAAAAAAACAAACTAAATAGTCTTTCAAGAACCAAATCAGCATGATGATTCCCTAAGTGTAAATATTAATTTTAGAATTCGACTACAAGTGATTACCCAGACAGTGTGTTCCTTTAGGACTTTTTATATCATGATCAAGATTCCAAACATGGTCGATTTCTTCAACGATTAAAAATGCTAACTTATCTTTACAAATAGAATTGCCAATAAAATCAACGATTAAAAATGCTAAATTATCTTTACAAATAGAATTGCCAATAAAAAAGTAATGGGTTTAAATGGTGCAACACAGCTATCTATGATCACGTTTTATATATTATTAAAGAAACTATTCAAATACAAGATGAACAGACACATTGCTCTTACAGATTCTAAATAATTCTGGCGTCTGACATGTGACTACATAGTATATCAATTCTCCTGTCAGTGATACAGTGATCGACAAGCCAAGAACATCTCGCACTTCCTCGAATGATGACATGCAACATAATCTAAGCACAAACTCTAAGGTTGCGGTAAGAAAGAGTAACCGAGATGACTGGATCATAAGTATTAGTATGACCGATAGCAATGCGTGTGTAACAGATTATCTATCGTTTTAATTTCACCCTTAAATACAGGCGTAATCAATGTTGATTTTGAATATTGAGGGAAACACGAGCCAGCGGCGTCCTCTACACAGGGTAAATAAACGGCTTTAACTAATTAGATTCATGGCTCATCGCGTGCTGGGAGCACACCAGCGGCCTGAACCTTTTGTCGACGCCCTTCCAAACCCCGCCTGGACTGACCTACTAATGCCACCGGGCAAAGGATTCAAACAGGGACTGAGCCATCGCCCCGCGCGCTGGGAAGGAACTCTGACCTCTGTTTACCTCAGCTCCTTCCTCTCCTTTCGGCTCTGGCTATAAAGGCACTGTATTTGTGTAAGGATCGCAAATCGCACACGGGTCAACAAGCTTCGTATTTGATCGTTTATACGAGCATCAGTGCTTATCACTTGGCTTACATACTTACAAAAACCCCAACGCGTACACATATAAACACATAACCATTGATTTACACATATGCCATTAGCAAAGTTTCAATCTGTCGCTCTCCTCTCCACTATACCGCCTCGATATTTCCCCTCTTCGCTAACTCATCCTCTTCCCTCTTCGTTTTCTCGTCTCGCTCTTTCCCCTCTTCGCTAAACCGCATCGTTCCTTGCCCTCGTCACCCTCCTGTCCGCTCTTCCCCCTCACCACCATTCCCTCGGCCACTTTTCTTCGATCTAAGCTCCTTCCCCATTCCTTCCTCCTTCCACTCCAGGCAACCCAGTCTTACAACGACCAAATCTCGCCAGGCGATCACCGACTTGGTCCATGCGCCAAGGACGGTCTGTACAAGTTCTATATAGACCAAGTGCTCATACAATGAGAGTGCAACTGAAGAGGAGCAGTTTATCCGAAAGTATAAAATCCTTCTCTGACTCGGTTTTGCGCAAGATTTTAAACGGAGCCTTATTTTTTGTCTCGTCTGAACATTCAATTATTTTGCACCTGCTTTTACGACAATGACGGCGATGACAATAATAATAATAATAACAGTAACAATAATGGCAATAATAGAACGGTTCTGAATTCGGCCACAGAATGGCGTGGAACTAATTCCCTCTCAAAGAGACAAGATGATTCCCCGCCCGGCGGGATACTCTCTCCCGCCGAGGCATCCAACATCAAGCATCTCCGGCCGCGTTCGTAATTCGTCCTATAATGACGTATTGATGACGCAGGTAGCACCTGTATGCCTCATAATGACGCAATAATGACGCAGGTGGAATCAAAACACAGGTGCACGACGCACTCTTCACACGGGGTAATTAAACCTCTCCTGGAGGCTAGACTAACAGGCAATGGTTACAAAGCCTAATTGACAACTTCCGCCGCCTTCGGATTTCGGTCCCGCAGTGACTTGCACTTCCGCCAGGCTTCTCACCCTCCTTTCCCTCCCCTTCAAACTCAGAGGGGGTCGGGTTAGGAGAACATGAAACACACAAATCTCATATCTTAAAAAAAAAAGAAAAATCATTGTTCAATAATAGAACGAGAAGGCAGACAGGAAACGCCGTCCCAGATCTCGTCTCGAGAAGGAAAGGCACAGCATGGCGCGCCAGAGACGCCCTCCTCGAACTGGATGCCGGAACTGCTCTCGAGGACAAAGAGAGGTCTCAAAAAGGTGTGGGAAAGGGAGGGAAGGCACGCAAGGAGAAAGGACAAAGGGGAGAAAGAGTAAATGGTGGAGAAAGAGTAAATGGTGGAGAAAGAGTAAATGGTGGAGAAAGAGTAAATGGTGGAGAAAGAGTAAATGGTGGAGAAAGAGTAAATGGTGGAGAAAGAGTAAATGGTGGAGAAAGAGTAAATGGTGGAGAAAGAGTAAATGGTGGAGAAAGAGTAAATGGGGGTGAAGAGGTAAATGGAAGAGAGAAGTTAATGGAGGAGAAAGTGTTAATAGATAAGAAACAGTAGAGAGAGAGTGTGTAAATGAGTAAATGAAAGATAAAGAGTAAATTAAAGGGAAAGATTAAATGGAGGAGAAAGAGTAAATGGGGAGGGGGAATAGTAACTAAACAGAAAGGGTAAATGGAAGAGAGAGTAAATAAACGAACGAAAGTGTAAACAGAGAAAAACAGTAAATGGAGCGGGAATAGTAAACTGAACATAGGGTAAATGGAAGAGAAAGAGTAAATATAGTAATAAATGGTGGAGAACGAACAAATGGAAGAGGAAGGCTGAGTAAAAAGGAAAAAGTCAATAGGAGAAAAAAAGGAAATGCAGTAACATGGGTAAAACGGAAGGGAAAAGATAAATGGAGGATAAAGGGAAGATATGAGGATTGATTAAAATGAAAAAAACGAAAAAAAAACCCAGATAAAACGATACTCATTTCAAGGATAACAATAAAAACAGTGACGGTGAGAAATTAAACAAAAAAGTAACGATAATTCCAATACAAATAATTTAAAAACTAAAAAAAACAAAACAGAAAACGATTATAAATCATCAACAATAATCAGCATCACAATAAAATAATGAAGACGATGATGATGATGACCATTAACAACACCAATAAAGAAAATTTGGACAAAAATGATGATAATAATAATGAAAATAATAGAACAGTCATAAAAGCTGTTACTGCCGTTTAAACATCAACAACAATAAATGATAATGAAAATAACAATGATGATGATAGTGTTAATGATGAGGATAATAGCAGTTATGATCATTCTCATTCTCATAATAATAATAATAATAATAATAATAATAATAATAATAATATAAATAATAATAATAACAATACCATTAACAACAATAGTAATAATGATAATGATTATGATAATAGCAATAGCAATAACAATAATAACAACAACAATATTAATAATAATAAACAGATAAAAAATAATAAATAAGTAACAAATATCAAAAGATAATCAGTAATATCAATAACAATAAAAAACGATAAAACAACAACAATAACAATAACATAATGATAATAAAATTAAAAACAATAATAATAACAATAATTACTACTACTATTACAAATAATAATAAAAGTAACAATAATTGTAATAATAATAGTAATAACAATAACAATAGCATCAGTAGAAGTAGAAACAGTAAGAACAATAGTTTTAACAAAAAAAGAACACAAGACCAAATCACAACAGCAGAACAAAAACAACAAAAACATGAGTCACAACAAAAATAATAATAATAATAATAATAATAATAATAATAATAATAATAACTACAGTACCAACATTATGAGCAACATAAGCCTTAACAGAAAATAAAAACAATACTCATGACGTAGAAATAAAGGCAGCAGTGATAATAAATATCAGTAATGTTGATGTTGACGGCGGTAATAATTATGGAAGGGGTTGGGAGGGGGGAGTGGGGGGGAGTGGGAGGGGTGGGGGGGGGAGTGGGAGGGGTGGGGGGCTTGGAGGAAGAGTAGAAGGGATGAGGAGGTTGGGGAGCGGGGGTGTACGAGAAAGGGAGATAAAGGTGGTGCGGAGGAGGACACGGGGAGGCGAAAAAGAAGGTGGAAGGAGGAGGGGAGGAGGGGGGGGAAAAGGAAAGGGAGGAGGAGGAGGAGGAAAAGGGAAGGGGGGGAGGGAAAAGGAAAAGGAGGAGGAGGGGGGAAGAAGGAAGAGGAGGGAGGATGGGAGGAGGAAAAGGGGGGAGGAGGAGGGGGGAGGAGGGGGAAGGGGGAAAGGGGGAGGAGGGGAGGGGGGGGGATGGGAAGGGGGAAAAAATGGGGGGGGGAGGGAGGGGGAAGGAAAAAGGGGGGAAAGGGGAGGAGGGAGGAGGGAGGAGGGGGAAAGGGAGGAGGGGAGGGAGGAGGGAGGAGGGAGGGAAAAGGGAAAAGGGGGGAAGGGAGGGGGGGAAAAGGGGCGAAAGGAGGAGAAGAGGAAAAAGGAAAAGGGAGAAGGAAAAGGGAAAAAGGAGGGGGGAAAGGAGGAGAAGGGGGAAAAAAGGAAGGAGGAAAGGGGAAAGGAAAAAGGAAGAGGAGAAGGGAGGAGAAAGGAGGAGGGAAAGGAAAAAAGGAAAAAGGGGGAAAAGGAAAAGGAAAGGGGAGGTGGAAGGAGGAAAAGGACGGAAAAGGGGGAAAGGAGAAGGGGGAAAAGGGAGGGAGGGGAAGGGGGAAGGGAAAAGGGAAAGGGAGGAAGGAGGGGAAAAGGGAGGGGAAGGAGGGGGAAAGAGGGGGAAGGGGGAGAAGGAGGGAGGGGAGGAGGGAAAAGGGGGAGGAGGGGAGGGGAAGGGGGAGGGGGAAGGGGGAAGGAGGGGGAGGGGGGGAGGAGGGAGAAGGGGGGGAAGGGGGAAGGGGGGAGGAAGAAAGGAGGAGGGAGGAGAAGGGGGGAAGGAGGGGGAAAGGGGAGACAGGAGGAGAAGGAGGGGGAAGGGGGGAGGGGGGAAAAAAAGGGGGGAAAGGGGAAGGGGAGGAGGGAAAAGGGGGGAAGGAGGAGAAGGAGGAGAAGGGAGGGGGGGGGGCGGAGAAGGGGAAAAGGAGGAAAGGGGGAAAAAGGGGAAGGAGGGGGAAAAAGGGGGAAAAAGGGGGTAAGGAAAAGGAAGGGAAGGGGAAGGGAAAAGGGAAGGAAAAGGGAAGGGGGGGAGAAGGGGGAGGGGGGGAAGGGGGCGGGGGAAAGGGGGGGAAGGGGGAAGGGGGAAGGAAAAGGGGGAAGGGAAGGGAGAAGGGGGGAAAAGGAAGGGGGGAAGGGGGGGAAGGGGGAGGGAAAAAGGAAAGGAAGGAGGAAAAAGGGAAAGGAAAAAGGGGGGAAAAAGGGGGGGAAAGGGGGGGCAAAAAGAAGAAGAAGAAAAAGGGGAAAAAAGGGGGAAAAAAAGGAAAGGAAAAGGTGGGAAAAAAAACGGAAGAAGAAGAAAAGGGAAAAAGGAAAAAGGAAAAAAAGGAAAAAGAAGTGGGAAAAAGGGGAAAAACTTTTGGAAAAGGGAGGAAGGGGGGAAAGACAAAAGGTTTAAGATCCAGAATTCGAAAGAGCAAAATGTGGGAAGATGACGCGTTCTCGTTTCCTTTCCCCGGGCCCGCTTTTTAACAAAATCTTTGTTGCTTTTTTTATTTGAAACAAACCCATCTTTTCACCCTCCCGCGGGGCAAAATCCTGGTTTTGAAAGCAAAAAAATGGGGGACGAAGCTCCTTGCCCGGCGCCGTGTGTTTCCCTGCGGCTACAAGTCGTGCTCGGATTCGTGTCCGACCACAGCTTCATTTCCCTGGCGCCTGAAGATGATTTGCCTCGCAGGGATTACAAAGCTTCAGACACCAAATGCACAGTTTTCGAAATCCCCCTATGTAAACAGCAACGGAAAAGGAAACGCTGAGAAAGGTGAAGTACGTGATGCTGGATGTCTAGCAAAACCCCTGGGGGAAAAAGATATTATTTTATTGGTCCCGGGCTGATGTGTGTCTTTTAAATGACACCGGGTCGAGCAAGGGGTTCTCGGTTGGCCTTTTTTCTCCTCCGCTTCTTCCTGGGCCCTCCCCCTTTTCCCCTTTTCGGGGAAGGGGAAAACAGGGAAACCTCTTTCCCCATCGGAAAAAAGTTTCCAAAAAAGATTCTATATGTTTTTTTTTTCGGGCTGTCTCTCTGTTATTTTTTTATGTTATATATTATATTTAATTTTCTATCTACCTATTATCTTTTCTATCCCATTTAAACCCATCAACTGTTTTGACTGGGTTGTTCCCCTTTGCGCCCCCCCCATTGTATGGCTGTCTCCGTTTTTTCCCATTTCCCCGGCTTTAAGACCCGCACATCATGGCAGTACACAAAAATTTCCCCTCCCTTCTGCCCGAAAATCCCCCAGGCTGTTTAATCGAAAGGGACAGTAAGTGATCACTTTTAGGATCGTTTTTCACCGGTTCCCAAATTTAATTTTTCTGTTCGTCATGATTACGAAACGTCAAAAAAAGAAGCAAAAAAACCCCGGGTCAAGGC
>NC_061856.1:27133863-27138863 GCF_019202785.1 Penaeus chinensis
CAGTTCAAGGCGCGGGGGCCAGAAGCACACCAGGCAGCCCGGCCCCGGCGTCTCCCCTCGCCCCGCCCGTCCCACTCCGCCTGCGCCCGCAAAAAGGTAATCTCGCCTTCCTGTTCCCATGATGCCTTTGGCAGTCGAGAATGACAGCCATACACATGTCCCTCTTTTAGTCTCGATACCAGTCTTCTTCGTAGATCGGAAGCAGTGTGTTAAAGAGCACGTCTGTACACACGATTTTGTTATCTCACTGCCTCACTGCAACCGAACGCAGAGTAAAGAAAGTATAATCCCGAAAGGAAAAACAAACGGCAGAGCAATACCAACAGAACCATGGCAGACTTCAGCCCGAGATACACAAACACAGACGTGATATAATGTTGGAAGCAGATCGGGTGTATGGCGCAAGGGCGCGAGGGTCCGCGGACGTGAGGAGCATGCCTCTCGGACCCACCACAGGATTACGAAGTTCCGCGCAGCAACAAAGATGCCAAGTCTCGTATGGTTTCACTCTCCTTATGACCTGGCTTCTATTACCGCGGTCGACCAAAACAGCTGCCGGTTTTGACACGCCGTGGCACTGCAAAGCAGGGCGTTTGGTACTTGTGGTGTATTGCAGATTCGAAGAGCAAGGACTGAGTGAATAGAACATGATACGTGAGCGGAAATATGAGGCAATAACCCTAACAACTAATTTGTCAAGAAGGAGTGGCCATTGTCAATAATGCTCCTAAATACTTAATGGTCAGACACTGGCTAAACATTGCTTGCATATGTTTCCCGTTACACATTACGAAACGTCCAAAGGGAGCTGAATGACCATGCCTGATAGAGCGCTAAAAATCACTTACCAAATATTATCAAACACTTTGCTAACAGATTCAATTCAATTATCAGTGCCACGTGCCTACATAAGGAAGAAGCTGGTGCCAAAAGTCAGTCTTGACCAAGGTGATTGACCCGGTGTCCTTGTTAATGAGCGAGCTCTGAAGTTAACACCTTGGTCCATAATGCATGTGAACGAATGCGAGGGAGAGGGCAGTCAGGCAAAACAAGTTCAGACATCGATCTCGGCACGAAAAGGAAAAAAAACAAACATCAAAAGACTTTATCACGCTCGCAGCCTTGCAATGGCGTTTCCCACAGCTGACTTAACCGGTAGTAAAAAAAAAAACGAATGTCAAGTTGTTGGAAGATGCATCAAAAACACGATCGGAGGAAAGTGCTCAGGCAACAGGGAAAAAAAAAACCTGAATGCGCCAGCGACAAGCAGACAAAAGACACGATAAAAATGTCCCAGAAAAAGTCTGTCAGGAAAAGGCTACAGAGACAAAACATAAGCAGAGCCAGACCCGCCCTCCGGGGTCGTGGAGCCGGGGATTAACCGGGCGGATCCCCCTCCGGCGGCCGCTCAGGAATTGGTGGCCGCCGGGCACGCTGGCCCGGAAAAAGGCGAAAAAAAAGGGGGATTTGGGCCAGTTTTCCCCCAGCATAGTGCAAAACCTTTTCCTGCTTTTAAATCCCCTCTCTACTATTTCGGTAATTACGCTCGACATAAATTCCGTGTGAGGATATCCTCCTGCTCCTGTTAAATCACGTCAAGTATCCCATCTAGAGCGAGATTGTGAGTCCTGCATGTCTATTCCAAGACGTTGAACACGACTTTAGAAAATACAGATTCAAACCACCGGAAAAAAATACTACAGCTCACCTGCGAATGATTGTCAGAAAAAAACCCGGTCTCAGACTTCAAAAAACAAGCTCCTCACAGGGGGGTTGCAATTTGATTTAAAATCTACACGGGGAAAAAAAAATATATATATTCAGAGAATAACACTGTAAAAAAAAAAACAAAAAAAAAATTTTAGCTACCGTGGTGCTCAACATGCTGCACAGGGAAGTCAGTTATCTTGGACTATAAGGATATTTTAAAAACTTCCCTAAAAAGGGGAAATTAAAATTTAATAAAATGGACATAAATATTACGGCATAAGCAGGATTTTTTTTAAAAAATATAAATTTTAACTGTGTGGAGTGATTCTTGCTTCAAGGACGGCAACGTCGTCTGTATATCGTTCGTTCTTCATGACTTTTTAACCATCTTTTTAATTGGGGAAAAAAATCTTAAATGCAAATCCACACTTACCATCCTCTGGGAAATAAATTTTAACACAAATAAGTTAGCAAAAACAGCATCAGCACCAAGAACACTAAAAGCAGCAGCATCAACATCACCACCGACGGCAACATCGAGTAAGGTACGAAACCCCTGCCAACAAACTTGAAACTTTCCCATGTACTTTGTGAGCTAGGATTTTCAGGGCCGAGTAAAAACCTTAAAACATCCCACCTTGAAGTACATAACATCCATCTTAATTGGGCCATTAAGTATCCCTGCTTATTTCCCTCAGCTAATAAAGTCACCGGAGCGAAAAACACCAACATATACAAGACACCTGCATCAAGCGCCCAGGCTGCCGCGTCACACAGAACACCGCTTCCCCTTGCAATGCGATCAATAAGCCGGGCAGAGGACCCTAACCTGACCCAATGAGTGCGTGAGGGAAACCCTTTAGGGAAGGGGGGGCCAAAGGGGACGCCCTTCCCGACAAGGGGGTCAAAGGGGGGGGGGCGCCCTGGGGGAAGGTATTGTGAAGGGTTAAGTCGGTCGGTTTTAGCCATGTCGGTGGGCACGTGAGAATATGGGGCTGTCCCCTTTTTTTGCGATTGGGACTCGTTTTCGTTTCGTTTTCCGTCTCCTGTATTTCCGGAGGGAATCGCGCCGACAGCCCCGTCTGGCGCCATGAATCACGCCGTCATCATCTACCTCCTCTTCCTCGATCTCCACTTCTGACTTTCGTTGATCACTATTCTCATTTTCTCTTCTTCCCGTGTTTCTTTTTTTTCCCCTCATTTCATCACTTTCTCTTACCACCTTTTTCTTTCTCATTCTCTTGTTGCTGCTCCCTTCTTCCTCCGGCTCCACCTGCACCTTCATTCTCTGCTTCTTCTCCCCCTCCCTCCCTCCTTGACCACAGATCCTTCCTCCTCACACTGTCCACTTTATCCAGTGCCTTTGAGCTCACCTTCGTTTATCCAGCTTGGGGATAATGATCCTTCTCCTCCCTCTCCGGCCGGAAGTAAAGTCCATCCGGCATTCTTCTCACGCACAAAGAAAGTGGAAACTAATTTCTGCCGTTCAGGAAAACAAGCTCCGACCCCGTGAGTGCGGCGGCGGGGACTTTCTTGCTCAACGGGAATGCGTTGGTCGGAATATCACACACGCCGTGTAAGTTTTAAAATGTTGTGTTTAAGGCTTATATTCAAGCTGCATTCACGAATCGTTGCCTAAACAGCTTATATACCTGTTTAGCCGAGAAAAAAAACAGGATTACACCAATGCACTTAAAATGTTTTTATACTGCTGTAAAATACAAGGTTTTTCCCTAGGAATAAAAAGGGGATGTTTTTTTATAGCCCCCTTTCTCCCCTTCCGTTCAAGTCCCCCCCGGCTTTTCCACTAAAGAAAATTTTTAGGGGAGGAATTTTCGTTAATTTTGGCCCAAAAGGGGAACCCTTTAAGGGTTAAAACTTCCTCTGTCTTGAGCAATATTTCTGCGGAATGAGGGACTTGCCGTTCGGCCGCCGCCGCCGCCGCCAGGGAGGAAGTCGCAGAGGCAAAGAACAGCCGACGCCGAAGGACAACGCCCGCCGAGTACCAAGGTCCATGCTCCTCGGGGACAAGCAACGCCCGCCCAGTACCAAGGTCCATGCTCCTCGGGGACAAGCAACGCCCGCCCAGTACCAAGGTCCATGCTCCTCGGGAACAAACAAATCCCAGATACAGGTTCCAAGTACAAGTCCTATGTACTACGCGGGCCTCAGAGGCGGCGGCGCCCTCGCTTCTTTGCCAGGGCACGGAAGCTGGTCTCTTCTCCCTTGCACAGCGACAATTTTTTGGACTACGACACCCACTGCACTCCTACTCTAGTCTAGTTTCTTTCTGTGGTTAACTATATTAAGTTATCTTTTTTTAATGCCCGTACCTTAAACATGTCGTTCAGACAAATGGTCACTTGTCATATACTGGTCAATTGTCTTTGGGATAAATGCAACTAATAATGAATCGCAAAGGCAACAGCCAGAACATCGTTTTTATAGATGAAAAGCGTAAAGTTTCAATACTTATTGTGGTCAGCACTGAGTGCTTGTCACCCTTATTTGCCGCCACCTAATACCAGTGCTTTGTTATCTTGGTCGCTCGTTCTCTGACGTTCAAACTTCAATTTATGTCCCGATGTAGATAAACATTTAGGCTGATCGTTGCAATAATTTAGCGGATTTTGACAGTATCGAAAACCAATGTTCCTCGAGATAGGTTGTAGCCGAAAAAATATTTTTCATTTACCGCCACATAGTGAAAATATATCTACGATTTCGCATGATTACGAATTACAACCGAACGACTGTGGTCCATAAACGGTTCTTTTCAAATTTCAAATCTCTAACTCAACAAAATATATTTTTCTGGGATCATTGGTGATAATCGATGACATGTAAAAAAAAACAAAAAAAACTCGGGAAACGGACTTTGGCGAACACTGGCTCAGGTGCCTTCAGATTTTATTTTATTTTATTCTGTTATTCTTTTATTTTTGTATTTATTTTTCTAGTGAGAATGATGAAGAATAAAAGCCAAAAGCGAGGATAAACTCAGAGGCGAATAACACTCACTGAAGAGTCGGAAACAAAACTCTAAAAGGATGTTTTACAGATTGAATTTTAAGCCCGCTAACTTTCCATCAGTTTGTGGGCGAGAAAAAAAAAAGAAATGTTTTTGCAATATGCGCTCTGTATTGTTCTCTTAGAAAATCATATTTATAACATCCGCGATGCGCACAGTTTCCATAATTCAGTTACCTTTTCATGTGCTCTTCTTTTTTGCTTTCGTATTCTTTCATGATTTTTCGCATGGATGAAGGCTCACACTCTCACAGCAAAAT
>NC_061856.1:27156363-27158863 GCF_019202785.1 Penaeus chinensis
TACATACATATATATATATATGTATGTATATATATGCATATACATACACATATATATGTATATATACATATATATATATATATATATATATATATATATGCATACGTATATATGCGCATATATATACATATATATATAAATATATATAAATATATATATGTATGTCTGTATGTATGTGTTTACACACACACACATATATAAATGAATAAATATATATAATATGTATACATATATGTATGTATGTATCTATGCATGTATGTATGTATGTGTATATATTTATGTATATATATACACATACATATATATATGTATACATATATATATATATATATATATATATATATATATATATATATATATATGCATACACATATATAACATTGAGAACCAATTACCGACATCAGAATATGGCACATTAATAAAATAGGAAGTTCGCGTGTATTATTACTATAACATCTAACTGAAAGCAGGGTTAAAAGGAGAAAGTATAAAACAAATCATATATAAACAAATCCGGAAAACTCACCTGCAATGTAGCGTCTTGCTCACTGATCTCACTGGCGCTCTCACTCCGCTGTCCTGTACTCTTTTCCAACTCTGCCTGCAACATGCAAGAGAGCAAAATTAATCAACCGAGCCACTGCATGTCCTTTGGCTACGCCTTCAGCCTCTTTCCGCGTCTCTGCAACGTGACCTAGGAATTTTTTTCGTAGCTGCTTTGCGCCTCGTTTTCGCTGGAGGTATTCTTCTCAGCTTTCTTTTGAAGCCCTACACCGCCCTTCTTTCACCCTCTACTACCTCCCTCTCCCTGAATCTCCCTTAATTCCACCCTCCCACTCCCGCACATATTCACTACCTCTCTCTCACTCTCCTCTCTTCCTCTCTCTCTGTTACATCACTTAAATTTGTTCTATTTTCCTCTCTCTCTCTCTCCCTCTCCCTCTCCCTCTCCCTCTCCCTCTCTCTCTCTCTCTCTCTCTCTCTCTCTCTCTCTCTCTCTCTCTCTCTCTCTCTCTCTCTCTCTCTCTCTCTCTCTCTCTCTCTCTCTCTCTCTCTCTCTCTCTCTCTCTCTCTCTCTTGCTATCGCTCTCAAATATAAATCTTATATTTCCTTCTTACTCTTTTTATTCCTCTCTATACCCCATCTCTTCATTTATTCTTCCCTTTTTCATTCATTTTCTCTCTTGCTACTCTTTGTTGCGCTTTCTGTATTTCTTCCTCTTATTCCCCTATCACACATATGTTCACTCCCTCTCTCACACACTTCTTTCTCCGTCTCATTATCCTCTTTCTCTCTTTCTCTCATGCTTATGTCTCCCTCATTGCCGTTCTCTTCCTCTCCCTCTTTCTGTCATTATTTTCTTTTCACTCTTCTGTACCCGCCTCTCTCTCTCTCTCTCTCTCTCTCTCTCTCTCTCTCTCTCTCTCTCTCTCTCTCTCTCTCTCTCTCTCTCTCTCTCTCTCTCTCTTTCTCTCTTTCTCTCTCTCTCTCTTTCTCTCTCTCTCTCTTTCTCTCTCTCTTTCTCTCTCTCTTTCTCTATCTCTTTCTCTCTCTCTTTCTCTCTCTCTTTCTCTCTCTCTTTCTCTCTCTCTTTCTCTCTCTCTTCTCTCTCTCTTCTCTCTCTTCTCTCTCTCTTTCTCTCTCTCTCCCTCTCTCTCTCCCTCACACACACACACACACACACACACACACACACACACACACACACACACACACACACACACACACACACACACACACACTCCTCTTTTCTTTTTCTTCCTATCTCTCCCTCTTTTCTTTTTTCATTCCCTCTCAATTTCTTCCATCCATTTCTTTCGTATCTCTCTAATCACCACTCACTTTCTCGTCACACTCTCATCCATCCCTTCCTTCCACCCTAATTGTATCACATTTACATGTCCCTCCCTCTCCTTTCATTTCAACATTCTATCTCTTACCCCCATTTACCCACAGTTTAACCATTATTTCCTGCACCACTATCTGTCCCTCTCCTGCATCCTCATTCTTCCCCATTCCCTATTCACACTGCCTCACTTCTGCCTGTCCCTCTGCTTCGCCCCATTCATGTGGTTCTTGTCCTGCCCTGCCAGTCCTCGCCATACGGATTTTTCTTAATAGGCCTACCCGTGCCGAAACCGAGGCTCTTTCCCCTTCTTCCCCCTCTTCCTCGACAGTCCCTTCACAAAGCCCTTTCTATTCCTCCTTCCCTTCTTCCCATTTCTATAATTATTCTTTCAACGTGTCCCTCTATTTAGTCCATGCTTCTTCTACAAGACACAACTTTACCGATTTTCTATGTTGATATCGACCCTCCCCCTTCCTCCCATCCCCTATCCCCCTACACAGTACTCGTTCTTCATCTTCGCTCCTCTCCCCTAGAGCACTGACCCTCATCTTCCCCTCGCTTCGCTGCCACCAGCTTTTTTCCTTCCAAGACCACTGGTTCCTAATTTCGAGTAAGCTTGCTGTTTTTCACAGTGCAACCCATATTACATT
>NC_061856.1:27181363-27183863 GCF_019202785.1 Penaeus chinensis
ATATATATATATATATATAATCTTTGTGTGTATATACATATACATATACAAAGATTATATATATATATATATATATATATATATATATATATATATATAATCTTTGTGTGTATATACATATACATATTTATTTTATATATGTATATGAGTGTGTGTGTGTGTGTGTGTGTGTGTGTGTGTGTGTGTGTGTGTGTGTGTGTGTGTGTGTGTGTGTGTGTGTGTGTGTGTGTGTGTGTGTGTGTGTGTGTGTGTGTGTGTGTGTGTGTGTGTGTGTGTGTGTGTGTGTGTGTGTGTGTGTGTGTGTGTGTGTTTGTGTGTGGGTGTGTGTGTGTATAGATATGTATGTATAAAATCCGTGTGTGTGCATTCATTCACACACATCGCCCGAGTGCGCACATTAGTACACGCACGGATTTGCGTATACTGGGGAAGTGTTACGTAGATATGGTAGTGAAAGAGTCCATCGTAGATACGATAATGGGTTGGAAACCACCAACAAGGATAACCTAACCAACTACTCCTCTGGAGAAGGATCATGGGACAGTCCCAGTATAAAGACCCTGCCGACAACATGAATTCAGGTCGAAACAATAAAAATAAGCAAAACGGCGCACACGATGCCTCACAAGGTTGTCTTGCAGAGTTCAAATCAAAAGGTCGGAGCATAGAACATCACGAGATGGACAGAATGAATGTACAGCGTTTTTGTTTGTACGAAGTCAGATGGCCCATTGCTGGCGACTTTATGAAGGACCAGAAAAGAATCCTCTTTTCAGGAGGTCAAGAAGACAACTCGATGAATTATTTACATCATCAGAAACTAAATCGACTATGTTATGATCAGTTCAAGATACCGGGACGCAGTCAAAAACTCCCGAGCATATCCGGGTGCAGACGCAAATTCAGACCACAACCCAGTAAAAGTTGAAGAAAGCGAGAATTGCCCCCTAATTTAAACTCAGTACATTGCAGACCAACCAAGAGGTGCGAGAAAACTTTATTTACACAAGAGTTTTTTTTAATCTGCCAAAGGTTTCTAACAATGACATTGACCAATGTTTTGGTGCCTTTATAAAGAATATCCATGTAACAGCTGCTAAGATAATCCCGACAGAAGAAAAGAATCCCTCACCAAGCTGGTTCCACTCAGAGCTCAAAGGCCTGCTTCGAAAACGGCAAGTCTCAAACCAGAGTCCTATGCAATATGAACTGGCAAACAATCTTTCAAATAGGAGTGTAAGGAAGCCAAGTAGAAGTGGCTGCAGGAAAAATGTAATGATGTAGAGAATCTCAGTTGTAAACCCATAGAGAAGTTTTAGAGGAAAAGAGAAATCACTGGTCAGTGATCCTTTTCCTCCTCAAATTGCATCAATGCAGTAGACGGCTGCATTCTCCTCGAGACCGAGGATGTCACAGTACTCGTTGGGAAAAGTAAGTTCAAGAATTTGACGATGAGTAAGAGCCTGATATAGTCTTGGAAGCTGTTACATCTAGTCCACCAATTTTAAAGTCAGAAGTGCATGTCTGACGGCATAAACTCCGAAGTGCACATGGCCTTATGAGAAAAAGGTATTGATCTCATCTGAACTATGAACCAGGCAAATTACTTAAAGAAATCGGTATTCATTGCCCTACTGAAGGTCCCAAGGAACACTTGAGTGCTCACTACATCGCACAATTAGTCTGTTATCGTATATTCTTAAAACTCTACTGAAAGTAATCCTGCAGAGGATCTTACCCGAAATTCCAGAGACCCAGTTTGGGTTCATGAAGGATAAAGGTACGAGGAACGCTATCTTCGTCATGAGAATGCATGCCGAGATAGCCACCAACACCAGCAAAACATCTACCTGGTTTCCTTGACTATCCAAAAGCTTTTCATAAGGTCCGGGATTTGGAACTGTTCAAAATCTTCGCAAATATCCGGATAGATGACAAAGATATAAGACTAATTCAGTCTACCAAGATCAACTTCCCGCAGTCCGCCTATCCGATGGAACAACTAACTGGTTCCCATCAAGAGTGAAGTCACCTGACCTCTTCAATTTATACTCTGAAGTTATCCTGTGGGAGATTGAAGATCGCCAGGAGGGAATCTTTATCAATGATTGTAAGATCAAAAATCCTCGTTATGCAAACGATAGAGTTCTCGTGGCCACATCTGTGAATGACCTACATTTTTTTAATGCTGTTGTGGAAGCCAGTGAACACCTTGGCCTCCATGTCAACAATAAGAAAACAAAATGTATGATAATTTTGAAGTCAGAGGTCCCATCAACTTGTCCATTGAAACAAGGAAAAGCAGATATCGAACAGGTCTGTCTTCTCCTTCAGTTATTTAAGAGCTCTTGTCACCTAAGATGCTCGTTGAAAGAAGGAAATCAGACGCAGAGCCGGACTAGCAAAAGATGTATTCTCCGAACTCTGGAACATCCTAACAGACCGCAAGCTCACAATGCAAATAAAAATCAGGCTCGTTGTCTGGTCCATTCTCCTATAT
>NC_061856.1:27188863-27203863 GCF_019202785.1 Penaeus chinensis
TAATGTTATTATGCTTATATATGTATATGCACACACACATACATAAAACGTGCTCCCTCTCTCTCTCTCTCTCTCTCTCTCTCTCTCTCTCTCTCTCTCTCTCTCTCTCTCTCTCTATATATATATATATATATATATATATATATATATACACACACACACACACGTGTGTGTGTGTGTGTGTGTGTGTGTGTGTGTGTGTGTGTGTGTGTGTGTGTGTGTGTGTGTGTGTGTGTGTGTGTGTGTGTGTGTGTGTGTGTGCGCGCGCGCGCGTTTGTGTGTAAATAAATACATACATACATCCCTCATATTTTATAAGTTATACGATAAGAATGTGATTTCCGGCCGCAATATATTTTCATCGGCCGGCAATTACCTTAACATGAACGCTTATAAAGAACTAATCTGTAAATTAATTGTATTAGATAATGCTTATCTGAAAAAGAAAACAGGAGAATTATTGCATCTGGATATCATGTTGAACTTCAAATAACAACATGTGCAATGACTCTATAACCCAGAGGACATATATAATTCATTTAAATAAAAGATATACGTCAGGGATACTCAACTACCGGCCCGCGGTCAGAATCCGGACCTTCTGAGTGTTGTAGCTCCAGGAGAAAAGTATAATTAAATATAATGAAGATCCTCTATTTTTTATAAATAAGTCAAAGATTGGATATGAAAGGAATATAAATTATATGGGAACACTATGGAGTACTCAGTTTTGTAGTTTTATTTTCATAATTGCATGTAAAATATCTATCCGCACATATTTGAACTAGTCTAACTGGACCTTTGTTCCTCATTGTTGAGTAGCCCTGATGTACACGCAGACAACAGCATCACCCGAAATCACCCAAACACATACATAACAGCAGAGAAAACAGTTAATGGGAACAGCCCAAAGAAGATAAGAACCCCAGGATGTGGAAAGTACTTGGAGGGCAAGGGAAAAATTATTAAATGAAAATGGGGAGTGGCATGAGGGACTTCACAGACTTGTTAGTGGTCTTGCTCGCGAAACTGCAGTGGACAGAACGTGTGGAAATGCCCAAAGGATGTGTTGTTGCTAAATGCAGTCTCGAGGGATAGGCCTATTGATCGACTGGGAAACATTGCTCTCATTGGCCTTATCTACCAGCATACTCATACTTAAATCTACAGCTAAATTAAAACGACGAAAGCATACCATGACACTTACTCACCACCTATAAAATTAGTTTCGTCGCGGCTGGAGACTGCCACTTTCCATCAACCTTGTTGTGCCTTACCGTCACCGTGCTCACTTCCACCTCTCGCAAAGTCCATTTTCTGAGATACTGCCATTAATATGCGGATCAAGATCACTTACGCTATACACTCTAATTTCCGACCACTTCACCAACTGTAGCATTTGTATATCCACTTCGTTGCAATCCATCGCGTTGGCCCGCCAGAGTAAGACAACTGTCACACATGAGAATTATGAGGAAACTCGCCGATCACTTTGGTTCTGGCGGGAATAAGATAAACTAGTTTTCCATATATTTGATATCTTATCGAAATATTGCGACCCCCAAAAAATCATCTGATTTTACATTTTTTTTTTTCTTTTTTTTTTTTACAATTTGATTAATGTAATGTTTAAATTTTCAAATAATTTTGAAAATATGTCATTGAATTTCTTAGCATCGTTGATATAGGCAATTTCGATTATCTACTTATTTACTTATTTTTTATTTTAAACTGAAGTTTGTATTTATTATTTTTTGTTGATTATATAACTGTTTCCATGGTCATTTCCATATATAAATCCTCGATGAAATAGATAATTACGGTGCACCTTTTCCTATAAGCAGTGGTTCTTATTTTCATTTTATTTATTATTATTTTCATTTATTTATCTATTTGTTATTGTTTAGGTTTCTAATAATATATATATATATATATATATATATATATATATTTTTTTTTCTTTTGGGGGGGGGGGCGGAAGTTAAGAAAAGTATTGGAACGCTTTATTTTTCTATGCATTTTTGAATGTAAAAAACGGATTCTACTTACGAAATAACGAATCTAGTCATTATTTCTTTGACAAAATATCAAAATTAAAGCACTGTTTCCTTCATTACGAATTTGGAATCAATGCATTATGTCTGGTAATTAACAGAATATATTCGTTATTTCTGTTGCTCAGGCAATGGAAAGATGGCATTGTGTTTTATGAAATATCAATGCAAGTACTGTAAAGAACAGTACTTGTCACTAATCAGCATCGGCCACTTTTTTACTTATTGAGACGTCCCCCCCTTGTTTACTGCAATTTTCTTGGAGATAAATACAAAAGGGTGTCACGTAAACAAATAAAAAATATTAGATATGTAAAATTATATTCATTATATACTTGAGATTCACTGCAATAGTAATTTCATTAACACGGAATTATGATGATGAGTTTTTAAAAATATAAGTATTTATTGTAGTTCCGAGTTAACTTGTAAATGTAGCAGTATAGTCCGAGTCATAGACAAAATTGGAAATAACAGTCTTTAGTCCGAGGCAGAAACTATTTCTGGAGTCAAACAGTCCTTAAATATGTCAAAGAAAATTCCACAACCTTTTGTAAATCAGCCGCTTGCTTTTAGGTTTATACGAGAAACTAGCTTCGTAACGGTTAATCATTAAAAGTAGAATGGATTATTAACATCGTTTAGTTATTTATGAAATTATTTTCTCATTCATTTTATAACTTACATATTATTAGTATATGTAAATTTACTCCACAGAATTATCACTTTTCGAGAATGCCCCGATACCCACTGAAACAGCTTCATTACAAGACTAATCATAGCAGAAAGGATGGGGTTGACATTGTTCATCCTTTTAGCATAGGGGTGGTAATATCTGCTGAAGCTATTGCAGAGTTGTGTTGATCTTATTACTAATACCATTTAGGTCTATGGTTAATTTTCTCCTTTACCCTTGATTTTGTGCCCTCGAATCGAGTAATGGGATATATGATATTTACTTCACATCCTGACAATTTGGGATGTTTTTTGCAATTTCAGTTAAACATTTTCTCTAATATATAGCAACTTACATAACTCCTAAGTAAAAAGTATAAGGTTCTGCAGTTGTTTGTACATTATTGTTCATAGTGATCCAGAAAGTGTCAGCGGCGTCAGCAGGGTATTGCCAAGAGGCCTGCGTTACGCTCTCAAATGGATCAGTAATTCATATCGACTCTGTGTTGTGTTTGTCTTTTAATCAGAATATTTAATACTGTTATTGAAAGAAATACATATGCCTAAGCAAACCTAGACTTTTTTATGTTCACCTTTGGCTTGTGTATATCAGACTGAGGTTGTACATAACCTAGTGATTTCTTAACCCTTCCTCTGTCATTTACCCTCTGCTGGATGCATTTCGTCGTTTACGAAATCATAGCCAAGTATCCCTCCTGTTACTAACCATTTCCAGTCTGAACATGCAATGATATAACAACTCCATTCTTAAACAGGGCAAAACTAAAACAGAATACAATACACTTATGGCACTACGTGTCTATACACCCACAAACATCACGTTGCTTGCCACATACACCACAATTTTCAGATACTGTAAAGAATAGGAAAAAAAAAAAAAAACATTTCTTTATGATCGTTCAATTGTAACAGAAATCACGCGGCAGGTTTAGAAATAGGCGCCTACTAAGGGAAAATTAATGTGCAAAATATTAGATAATCAAACGACTTTTAGTGTACCTATTTTACATCGAGTTTTCTATATGCTTTTCGCGTCATAGGGCACTTGCGTGCCAGCCTATCTGAATATATGTGGTCCGGCAATTTGACGAAACGATTTGCATGGTATTGATTCCTGTCTATTGAAAGACTTTGATATGATCGTTGTATTGCCGCCGACAGCATTAACGATAAGGTTATTATTCCGTGCAATAATTCAGCCCCATCAGATAATAATATTGCAAAATTATAGTTGTAAATTACATTCATTCATATTCGTGATGAGGTGTTTGACGAACTACCCGGTGCCACGCTGACATCTTGTAGATGACTGGGTATTCATACTGGGAAGATCCTTCCTCAGCTGAGCAGTTGGTTAGGTAATCGTTGTTAGTGGTTCTCAGCCCACCATCATATTTATGATAGATTCACCGACTACCGTATCTAGGTCTGACTTACCCAACGTATGTAAATCCGTGCAAATCCACACACGTTGTGCACATGTGAGCGTGTGCATTCTTGCATATGTACATTGCCCGCGCGCGCGCGTGAGCGCATATGGATTTTCGGAAAATACATAATTGCAGGCAAAAGTGGGCATCATGGTTTTCTCGTCATGGCATATCAGAATGAATATAAAAGAAACTAACAAAGCTGACAAAACAAGATAATTTTTCCAGGGATGTGATAGTTTCTCCTATGAAAAGAATAATCGAAGATGATTAATATGATGTAAAAAATTAAAGGAAACAGTGGGCTCTTTAGAGGTATAGGAGCAATAGTCCTCTTCTTTACTTACCCCCTCTCCCCGGTTAAGATTCTCCTTTCACTTTTCTTCCTACTCTCAAATTCACATGATCCTTCAACTCTTTCCTAAGTTTTTATAACCTTTGTCTCTTTCCTAGGTTTTTATATATGGTTTATCTTCAAAGGATACGATGTCCATGGCCTTGTAGGAAAATTTACCATGGCACCCTTCCTCCAACCCCAACTGTGCGACCATTAATCTTGGGTCGTAGTGGATCACGAGTGGAATTAGGCACTAGGTGCT
This sequence comes from Penaeus chinensis, assembly GCF_019202785.1. NCBI lineage: Eukaryota > Metazoa > Arthropoda > Malacostraca > Decapoda > Penaeidae > Penaeus > Penaeus chinensis. The sequence goes on from NC_061856.1 coordinate 27,193,643, forward strand.
GTGGCTTATCAGTGTGTGGACACACCCCAGTTTCACGCCAACTCCTGTCCCCTAACCTCTTGAGGTCAATGGGTGGCTTTAGTGAGGCAATCCTAGCCAATATAAAAAAAATCCTTTCTTTCCGGACGCAGTTTGAAAGCAGGGGAAACTTGACCTGCATGCATCCTGTTATGTGGAGCCCGGTAACCCATGGCATGGGGTACTGTAGCCTGCCACCAACCTCTATTTGGGGCAATGCCAGCAAGGGTGGCAGGGGTGGCACCCTTCGTGAGTGACTACCAGAAGTTTAATATCAGATTGGCCATCCTAGTGGAGGATGGAACGTCATTCTGTAGGTTACAGTGATCGGATTTCACTACTACCGGAGGAACTGAAATGGCTCTAAGAGGGGAAAAGTCCATGCAGTGGCATGATTAGTGAGGGTCATTTCACCTAATACTGGTCAGGTAACAGCTATGGTAACCATCTCTGGGAAATAGGTATAGACATTTCCAATAGACTTCATAGCAGACTAGTTCCAATCAATGAACATCAAATTATATTGATTAAAAAGTGCTAATTTGGCTTTATGTCTAGAATTGTAATGTCATTACTTATTGACCAACGTATACTTGAAGCAATAGTGATTTATATCATACTTCTTCCATGATAGACAGCTGTCATTAATGTGATATACATTTTTTTCTGGGTTATTTCAATATGGTATCTGGCTGTGATGCTGGTCAATTCCCATGGTTTGGAAACGGATACAAGTAGTATCCTTCTCTGGGACTTTGCAAGTTCCAAGTGATTGAGATTCCTAGCACCAGCGCTCCAACCTTCACCGCTGGACCTGGCACAGCGATGCAATTAATCTGGATCAATCACGCCCTTACCAGCACTTCCTCCATAATTATAGGGTTCTGTGGTAATTCCTTTAGATTGTCTGTGGCTATCCATTGAGTCCCCTTCTGAACATCCCATCTGACCATTAACCAGCCAAGGGTTATTTCACTTGAAAAGTTTGAGGTAGAAGGGGTTTGTTCTAATTGTTCCAGAACACTCAACAACCTTATGGACTATATAGCACTGTGGACCCTCAAATACAGAACACTGGAAGCAGCCACTGGTGACCACTCAAAGACAAGGTAGAACTTTATCATACAAGAGATGCTAGACCATATACACTTAGTCCACGACTTGGCTGGTTGGTGATCAAGACTTGCATTATTCCCAGTTGTACAGGACTGAGAAATGTCTAGCTCCTTTCCTGTGGATTTTAGGAGTGATGCAATGCTTCATCTTTTAACAAATGTTTTCCTATACCTGCATTCACTGAATAATCTAAAGTCAATACAGAGTAGCACTGGGCAATATCAAGGTCACTAACCGTGACTTTACCGATGATGTTGCCAATTGATCTGGTAATTTGGAGATTCTACATGCAGTGGGGTGAAGCCTTTGAGTCTAAAAGTTGGTTGGATCAAGAACAAGACCCAGGACTTTATGGTTCTTACTATGAGAGATTGTTCAGTTTGCACATTACCAAGAATATTGTTCATTACATCAAGGAACATTGCCTTGAGCATTTAAGAACAGTGTAATACATAAGTAACAGATAAGCAGGTGTCTCCCTAAGAGTCTAAGGTTGATGTATATTTCCCTTATTAGGTCCATGATAGACTATGCAAACCTAATTCTTAATATCTTGTCACCGAGTGCCCTCAAACCCCTTGAAGTTTTGCAGCACAAGGTCATGAGAATTTTGCTTGGATGCCCAATGACTGCTAAAGTTTTTGTCATGAGGAAAGAGGTAGATCTCCCCTCTATTCACGGTCGTGTCATCAAAGTTAACACCATACTTAGCATCAGACCCCTGCAGCTTCTACCCAGCCCACGAAACACCAATATTTTAACAAATGAGATAAATTATTGAGTTAGGCATGGCCGGCCTACTATTATATTCTTCAATGTATGGAACAACGAAGCTATTAATCTTAGAGACAGTACTTACTGCCCCTTGTCAGCATTGGGAGCATCAAAAAGAAAAAAAATGACAATGGGCAGGCCAGACCAATGACAAGATGACATGACGAAATAACGAAATTTGGAAAAGACTGGGAGAGTCCTATGTCCTGCAGTAGATTGATTCAGGATGATGATGATATATATATATATATATATATATATATATATATATATATATATATATATATATATATATATATATATATATGTATATGTATATGTATATGTATATGTATATGTATATGTATATGTATATATATATATATATATATATATATATATATATATATATATATATCCATATATATGAATATATATATGTATATATATATATATATATATATATATACACAATATATATATATATATATATATATATATATATATATATCCATATATATGAATATATATATGTATATGTATATATATATATATATATATATATATATATATATATATATATATATATATATATATATATATACACAATATATATATATATATATATATATATATATATATATATATATATATATATATATATATATATATATCCTGCATAATTAATCTATCAAAAAAGTCGTACTTGTTTTCTTGACCCATGGCTAAAAGAGCCTTAGAACTTGATGGATGGTGTCTTCATCAATGGCCGACTTGGGTCGCCCTGGGATATGAGCCTTTTCCACAGATCTCTGACCACACCTGAACTGGCGATGCCAATGTTTAACAACATCATATGATGAGGCATCCTCCCCTAAGTTTCTTTCATTTCACTGAAAATCTCTTGTGGTGTGCGGCCATTCAAGTATGTGTGTGTGTGTGGCTTCCATGCCCAGCCCACACAAACATTCATGTACAGTGTCAAGAGGCCTTACCTCCCCTTTGCAATTCTATTATCTCCTTTTCTGCATAAGCATTTTTTTGTTTTTTTGCCTTTTTTTCAATATATATATATTTGTCATTTGATATGCTGTATAAAGATGGCATCAGACTGTTTTCCTTGCACAGACTCCTTATCATCTTTATAGATAGTCCATAATTCTGTGCAGTAATAATAATAACATTTTGTTATTTGTGGGTTTTTTGTTTTTGTTTTCATAATATTCACTTTTCTGTAATACACCCTGTAGTGCTGGTCACAGCAGCCCAGAATAGGATCCTGAGTATGGAAATAGTGTCCTTCCTGGAGTTGGCACTAATACAGTCATGGTGCATGGATGGTACATTCTGTACTCATTTACCAATAGGTATAATTCAAGAGCCCCCTCCTGAGTCTAATCACTCCCTCAGAGCTTTGTGTTATCATGGCAAGTCATTCCCATCACCTAGGCCTTCGGTTGAAATTCTCATGACAATAGGTTCCAGTCACCTTAGTGCTCAATTAAAATTTTCCATGATAGCATGTTTACGTCACCCTAATGTCAAGCCAATTTTTTTAATGATGTGACGGTCATGTCACCCAGATCCAAGGGGTGTTAATAAAGGATACTGTTAAATTAAAGATATGGATAAATCATTTCCATGCACATAACAACAAAATCCTAATGAAAGTTATAACTTTGCACATTTCAGATGAACATGAAATTATGTGGGAAATAAACACAAAGGGCATAGGGGTATTTATTGAAAAAAACCTGAAAGTTGATAGCCCTATCAACAAGATAATCCACACAGCAAGTTGTAGCATGGAAAAGATTCAAGGATCATACAGATTTCTCAAAAAAGAAACATTTTTCACACTATAGAAAGTTATGGTGAAAATGCATCTGGATTATGCAAGTACAGGTTGAGCTTCACACAAGTTACAAATCATGTAATTGAATGTATGCAGAGGAGAGCAACAAAACAATTATCAAAGGTAATATTTAAATACAGAGATATATGACCAACATCTTGGTAGGGACAAACAATAGATGTGAAAGAGAAGTATGGGAGGGAGCACACACTGAGTTGACAGAGTAATCAATGCAAAGAGGAAAAATTATTTGAGATACTGTGTTATAAAAGTCTACTATAACATGTTATAGACCAGTGGTTCTCAACTTTTTCAGTTTGACAACTCACTAAAAATATAACCTTGATTTCTACGACAAACTAGCTATTTACTCCATTATTATAGGAATACAAATGTATTACACATGTAAACACTTACTATATTCATTTGAAAATGTAGGAACTACTGTAAGATTACTCTCTACGATAACTAAATAATCTATAATTAATTGGAAATTTAGGTTAACTAATATTAACTTTCTGCATTTTTCTAAAGTTTCAGACTAAAATGGGGGTATTTCAAAAGAAAGGTATATTCATCTGCAAAATATTAGGCAACACTTGGAAGGTAATCACAACATACAAGTTGAGAACCACTGTTATAGACACTCCATCATATTAATGCACTAAAAATAGACTTGATAACGGCTGGGAATAAATCAAAATGAATTACACAACTACAAAAGCATTCAGAGGACTACATGATTATTAAGTTATGAAACAGCTCCAGAGTATCCTGTTGAAGTTTAAGGCACCTGTGGGATGAAACACAAAAAGTATCATAAGATATTGTAAGGAATCGCAAAAACACAGCAAAATATTAACCAAGGAACTGCATGACTGAGGATAAGTGACAAAAAATAAATGTTATTTAAGACAAGATATAGATAACTGGCAATACTGACATATGACACAACTCACAACAGCAAATACTGTACATACAAGTCACTCCAGATTAAAGCAAATGTTGTATGTCACATTTACTGGTTTGAAGTTGACCAAAAAAGCTTTCTGTATGATGAAGTCTCCAATTACAAATAACAAACTAAATAAATATATATAATAAGGTGTTGTTCATTTAAATTCTAAAAAGAAATTTCTAAAAAAACAAGACAAAAAACAATAATATGCTGCTGTTTTCTACTGAAACTAAGAATCTCTAGATCCAATGTATATCAACACAGGCATTTTCATAGACAGATAAAGAATGGATTGAGGAAAAAAATGAGGAAGTTTTCAAATGTTTGGTGTGAAGGTTATATGAGCAAGTACAAGCCTGACTAAAAATCACAATTGAGTTGACTTCCTGTAACCATATCAGTAGCACAATGACCCACTAGCCAAGGAATACAAGAATAAATAAAAGAATACAACTTGGCATCTCCTCAAACACCAACTACTCCTCCTGTCACCTTTGCTGTCATATGATATAAGACAAGTCAGAATGTTGAACCAGTACAAAACAATAAGAACTTAGATGAACAGATCTGCAGAACTTAGATGAAAGAATGAAAATCTAGGAAGCAGTTTTCTTAGACAAAGTACAACTTCAGTTCATGGCAGAGTAAATGGAGCCCACTGCCTTGAGTCATGGATTCTCTGAAGATCAAATGTTCAAAGGAAAGCATAGCTCCACATCTAATGAATGTATAAGTGATGCTATGCATCGGATCATACCAAAAGAAAACTGGAGCATGCTCAAGAAGTAAGGGAAGAGTGTTCGTCAAACCTAGCACAAACTTCAAGATACAAAGTAGCTAACACCAAAGATTCAGAAGGACCAAATCATGTAAATAATGTTGACTAAGAGGGAACCATTAACTGGAGAAAAGCAGCTAGAGTCATGTGAAAAAAACAACTCTGTACAGAGAGTCCATAGAAGTTGGTTCAATGGCATAACATGAAAAGAGGAAACTAAAGACAGTGTACAATGACCATGAAGGAGAGGTGCCTCACCCTGAGAGATGTTAGATGACATAGCAAATTCAGAGAATGGTCTTCCAACATCAGACCAGTGATATGAACTTTGGGAGGGGAAAGTGAACACCAATAAAAATGTACAAGTTAAATTAAATTAAAGCCATGGGAGAAATGAAGCACATTCTTCACTCCAGTACTACCTTTATACCTTTTATCTTTTAGCTCCAACCAGACTGCCAACTTAATTAAGCAATGCATGTATAGAATTGTCTCAGGTGGCTGATGACCAGAGCATGATGAAATCAGGAGAAGAGGAAACAGGTAAATGTACAGCCACCTGTTCCAGTCCACCAGGAAGGCATATAAACATCCCTATGGGGTATTCTTCTATTTGGACTAAAATATCCTGATTCTGGCATTGACTGAAGATGTAGACTGTCAATCTGGAGTCCCCTAGTTCTCACCGTCAGGTTATGTAAGTTACTGTTGCTCAAAGCTTAGTCAACTGACAAACGAGGCTGAACTGAACAGGCATCTTTCCCCTGAATCTTGTCCTTTCAGAAGTGGAGATGTGAAAGGCTAAGAGACATGTCATCCAGAAAATTCTCTTGGCAGTTGGTTGAGACTGTGATCCAGGGGCTTCAATTAGGGGGGGGGGGGGGGGGGCAGTTGTCCCCTAAGACTCAGTTTAGGGTTTGCAGGGGTGTAGCCCTTTAAATTTGGTTACAGACAAACACTAAGCACAATATATTGCTACAAAAAAAAAAAAAATATCTTCAAACTTTACATAGAATAATGCTGTATATTCATATACAGTAAAACTAGTTTTAATTGCTAGCCAATATATTCAAGAGCAGATGTTTGCTTCTAAATATGTATGTATAGTGATCACATCAGTATCACCAGTACAGCACTTTAGTTTGTCACTAGGGCTCAATCTCTTTCCATAAAACTGTAGTCCAACTAGTGGTGGTGGAAATACAGCAGGAAGTGTAAAATACCTGGGTGATGGAAATCATCTGAAAATAAAGCAAGTAAGGTATTGAGACTTACATCTTGAACTAGCTGCAACTCAGAAGAATCCTTCTTTAAGACCTTGAATAGGTGGGCTAAAATTCTTATTGCCTCATCCTTGCCATGTCTACAGAAGACCAGATGAGATAATGTGCTGATCTCAACCCTCTTTCAGGTCCTAGAAGAAATTGTTTATTCATTATTCAGCAAATAGTTAAATCATCTATTCAGTAAATTTATTTTATGTATAGTATTTTTTGTGGTTAAGATGAGAGATCTGAAACTTTTTTAATCAATCTCTCTTTGCTCCAATTTACATTTTAACTGTCTATAGACCAGTAAACCAGTATCAGAATGCTTTTATGAGTGCACAGACTTTTTTGAGTAAATAATTTCAAAAACACTATGAGTATTCTTACATGAAAAATCTATTCTTCATCATGGATCATCTCAAGGAGTATGAATATTACCAGCACAAATCCCTCATCAAGTGGACTGCTGCAGCACAGTTCATATTCCCAAAGTGATTCCTGAAAAATGAAAAGCAGTTGAAAACACAAATAACAGGTAACTTTCTCATTACGTGTTTTTGTAATGTTAATGATCATTTCTAAAAAATAGTTATAGCACTATCACTTCAGATTTTCAGGAATCCTTAAGTCTCGACTGATGGCAAAGTATATAGAAATGAAAAAACAGGAGATCCAAAATATATAAGAAAAATAATAGTAATACTCTAACATCAAAACACAATTCAACAGCATTTATATAGATTTATATTGCCTATTTTCCAAAACCTATAACATTTAAACTTTCCTTTGCAAACTTAAAACCATTTCCTATATTTTCAGGTTAACTATTTTCTTCTACTTGTCCTTTGTATGTCCTTCTGAAGTTGAAATTATAATAGTTGTTTCATTTTGATTTCAACTTTAAAAATTAAAAGGGAATGACAACTTATTGATGACAACAACAACAACAAAATCCTGTTCCTGTTTTGCATATGAAAAATGCATATACAGAATCTATTACATCATGCAGTATGATAATACTAAGTGAAGATGAATAATCAAGACTACCCTCAAAACAAGTGACACATTGTATTCTATGCAAAACAATCCCAAACATAAAGATGTTGCTTGTGTACATTAATTTTGATACGTGGAGAAAATTCGGGTAATTATTTATAATATGACTGCACAGAAATCAAGAAAAAAATATTAAATGATCATTAAAAATAAAACAGTACTATTAGGTAAATCAGAGGTGTTGGTTTTAGTTACATAGTCTACATCAAAACCACTGATGTTTTTCAATTTTTTAAGGAAATGAAATATGGAGCTCGGGCAGCTCAACAAATCTTTAATAACAGTGAAATGGACTGTCAGAGAAAAACAAAATATCACAAGTCAAAATTCTATGTATTGTTTTTCATCACATTTATATTTTTGCTAGAAATATGCATCACCCCTCCTCCTTGCCCAAAAAATCTTCGTTGTACTTCAGTTAAGCTGAAAAATACCAACACTTAGGATTTTTTTTATCAGCATGTATGTCTACACTAACACAAGATTTGAATGTGATCATGAGATATCAAACAAACCCTATTTATCTCCATCATCCATACAAAGAACTTGCAGTCAGTAGGAATATATAATAAACTTTATAAAGTACTTGCCATTCAAGCAACAGGCCAAAGAGCTTGTACACCTTGTATCTCTTATTCCATCCTTTAGCTCTTGGAAGTACATTGTAGTAACTTTCCCAGAATTGCTTATCAAAACCTCCATACGATTTTGCAATTGCTAAATCAAATTCAAAATGGCCATAGAATGCAGCAGGATCAAAAATCACTGGAAAAAAAAAATCTTATTAAAATTCAACCAAACAGCATGTGGACTTCATACAAGAGTATTGGTACTGTCTGAGTTTTATAAATCAGTGTGTGAAAGAGCATCAATAGTGAATAAAAATGCATTTTCTAACCACCTGGACAATTGGTAATTTCAGCTACATTACCACTCCAAAAGTCTCCATGGCATAAAGATGGCTTTACGTCTGCATCCTTGAAAAACTGAGGAAGTTTCAGTTGTAAAAACGACCAGAGCTCTCTTACTTCACGATTGCCAAACTGTAAATTGGATATGAAGACATCATCATGAAAAAGAATGATTTGCCATCTTACAATATTGTTAAAGCTGATCAATAGGCATCAAGTTCAAATTATTTTATTTTCCTTGGTTGTTCAAACGCTGTCTAAAATGAGAAAAATAATTATAAAGAGGGCTGCCAGAGTTTCCAACTCTTGATTACCAAAATGTGCTGCCAGGCTAATTCTTATACTCAGATTGGCTGCCAGTATCATTAAGGGAATAGAAAATGTATTGAACCCTGAGTGTAAATCACAAAATTAAAGTTGATTTGATAATATCTCTTCTAATATGAAAATATGTAATACAAATTAAATATGAGTTAGATAATATTCTTACTTGGATGTACAATGGGAGATAAATGTTCAAAATTATGTAATCTGCAAAATTAACAATATTAATGTCATAGATTCTAACTATGTCATAAATATATCACAGTGTATCAAAAATGTCATGAAAACCTCACTATATACCAAATTTGACAACCCTGATTCTAATGATAAGAGGCAAATTAGAATATCAAGAGTTTAAAAATAAATGCAAACCATTCAAATTTTTGAGAATGTACTAAAATGAAATGATTAGCAAATCTATAATTCTGTTGAATGAACTTAATAAGAGATTAAAAAAATAAGTCAACTATTTTCAGTGTAATCTGAAATAAGCTAACTGACAAATTCAATAATGCAAAGTCCTATGGAGAGAGAATATAGCTCTCTTGTTTGTTTGCAGATGTGCAGCAGCAATGCAATAAGTAAAAACAATTCTCATAGACAGAAATTTGAAAGAAAATATAACTAGGTCTAGTTATAAGATAAACCTTACAAATCCAGTGAACATGTTACCAGACCAGACAGTTACCAGAAAAGTTGGCTTCGCTAACCAGTGAAGATTATGGTAAAAGAGATAAATATTGTACTATATTACTAGTACTGCTAAATTATGCATGTAATATAAGAGTATTCTTTGTAGGTGATACAAATAATATAAGGAAGTACTTGCAAAAGATGGCTAAGGCTAGTCATGCAAAAATGATCATCATATCAAAATCATCATTCTGAACCAAGGAGGTTCACTATACTTTATTGAAAGGGAAATACATAAATCATAAATCAGTGTCTTGATTTTGAATGGATGAAAAAAAAGATTCCATGACATTGAGGGAAAATATTTATGTATAGAGGTAGAAAACCCCTGGAGATGGAATCCAGGAGGAGTTTGAAACTCTCATTTAAAAAAATCCATTTGTGTGCATTGTGGGTTTTTCTACTACAGTATCAACACGGTTGAGTTTTCCCATTTGTCTATGTATAAAAAAATACAGAAATAAAAGGAAATCCTTGTATATAACAAACAT
>NC_061856.1:27208863-27211363 GCF_019202785.1 Penaeus chinensis
TATGCAATATTCTAAATTTTGCGGTCTATAAAGAGGAGTAGAAAATGTTGTATCAAGATTCAAAACTGAAACCAGAAATGGCCAAGAGTGGTTCAATGATAAATGCAAGAAAATGAGATCAAACAAACAGCTTCTTTGGAATAGGTTCAGAAGACACAGATGTAAGGCTGCGCATGAAAGGTATAAAGTAGGAAGAAATTAATATACCCAAACCATGAAGGAGGCGAAAATAGACTTTGCAAGGGATATAACCACAAAATGAACAAATCAACCAAAGCTCTTCTTATACTACATAACTAGTAAGGCTAAAAGTGGAAATCAAACTAGCGCCATTAAAGACAATAACATCGTGTACTAAGGAGGAGGAAATGTGTGGAATCCTTCATGAGAAATTTCAGTCAGTGTTTGTTCAGGACCTATACCTTGAAATAGCAACTAAGCGTACAAACGTAAATTAGAATATCGAAAATATCACGCTCAAAAAGAATGAAATAAAAGACCTGCTAAAAGGGTTCGTCAAGACTAAAGCAGATGAACCAGATGAGATAACTAACTGGGTTGTGAGGGAATGTGTCGAAGAACTATGTACTCCGTTATCGTTAATATTCCAAAGTTCAGTGAGACAAGTAAAACTACAAAACAGAAAATAGGCAATGTTACATCTTTATATAAGAGCGGTGACAAACAAAATCCTCTAAATTAGACCAGTTTCGTTAATTAATAGTATGCAACCTGGTAGAAAGGATAATTAGGAAACAGTGGGTTGAAGTAGTTGAAAAACACGATATGATATGAAATGAACAATTTGGTTTTGGGGAGGAAAGGTCATACGTTGCAAATCACCTCTGTTTCTATGATAGAGTTTCTGAAATGTTACAAGAAACGGCTGGGTGGATTGTGTATACATAGACTTTAAGAAGGCATTTGATAAGGTGTCTCATAAAAGACTATTATGGAAATTGGAACACCTACGTGGAGTGAAAGGCAAACTCCTCGAATGGATGAAACTTTCTTCATGAAAGACATAAGCACTGTAATTAGAGGGAAGTACTCTACATGGCAACGAGTAACTAGGAGAGTACCTCAAGGATCAGTCTTGGCATCGATTATGTTTACTATTCTCATCGATGATTAAGTGTCAAACATTAGCCCGGGTAATTATCTGAATATGTTTCGAAACAATGCGAATATGAAAAAAAAGTATAATAGACTATGTCTCATGCTAGATGTTCACGTGGAGTTGTACTTGGAAAATGGAATTCAACATCAATAAATGTCATGTAGTCAGGTTCGGAGAAAGTAAAAATGGTCCAATATACCTATACAAATTAGTAACCGTAATATTAACCCTAGCAAGTAAGGAAAAAGACCCTGGAATAAGCCGAAAGGGTCATGTAAGTGACAAGGCCCATGAAATGATTGCCATCATAAAGAGGGCATTCGTGTATGTGGGCGAAGATATGGTAAAGGAGATAATTACAGCCATCATGAGACCTAGTCTAGAGCATGATGTAGCGGTATGGAGTCCATACTTAAAACTGGAAAGAGTTCAAAGAGCAGTCACAAGATGGGCACTTACTCGAAGAATGAGCAACGAAGAAAGACTACAGAAAATAGTACTTACTACCTTGGAAGAAAGAAGAAAACGGCGTGACATGATTATGATGTTCAACTATATTACAGGAAGAGGGAAGTTAAACAAAGATAACTATAATTTTGAGCACAAGAAGGACGAAAGGACATAGTAAAAAGTTGGAAGTAAAAAGAGACAAGAAATATGTAAAAAAGTTCAGTTTCTCGAACACAGCTATTGAAACATGGAACAGTCTTCCAAATAACGCTGTGTGTGCCAAAAATGTGCATCAATTTAAAAAGTTGTACAATAACCTAGATATAACAGATGGGACCATCTGAGCTTTGCTTTTCTCTCGCATTGAAACAACTAGGTAAGAACAGAACACACACACACTTACGTACACGTATACATTCTCAGTATACATGCAATCGCGAAATATTGTGCAAAACATGCATACAAATACAGGCACACTCACATACTGATACATAGTCACATACACAGTTTATATATACACCCAAATTCAAATAATAAATGCATTGCATTGCACCAGTGAGTTTTGATGTAAATATAGATGTTTCAAGGAACCTATTACACAAAATCGTCAAGTGCACGGGGTGAAGAGCAAGGGTAATCAAGTTTCCTGTAACTTCATGAATCACTAGGAGTTCTTATGAAAGAATCGCTGCAATAATAACGGCGAAAATGGTACGTGATGTAAGACAAATATACAAATATTCATAGTTTATATAAATGCTACTTTATCAGCTTCCGTGCAATCAAAACGAGCTCATTATATCACAGACATCAGTTGGGAAATATGACCAAGAAATTGAATGGAATAAAAAAAGACAATGTATGTTTATGCATGCTTCTGTTCCATTAAGGTGCAAGTGGTACCGGACCCTAGGAGGAAATCTAATATTC
>NC_061856.1:27213863-27216363 GCF_019202785.1 Penaeus chinensis
CATGTACAAAAAAAATAGTCCACAGTCCCTCTTGGAATTTGCTTTCTAACAATCATTCGAACAGTGCTGTCGTACGATTAGGAACTTGAACTGCTAAATCTAGGAAAAGGCTTCGTCCGATGGGGACATCACATTCACAAATAACTGTCTATGGTTTACATGTGATATCGGTAACATGAATCGTCTTACGCATCATTAGACGGTTACTACAACAAGATTCATAAATAATGAGGGTCTTTTTTTAAGTAAAGGAATATGATACATTCGTTATCGAACACGAATGTTTCCTCGACTTACCACGCCACGACATACTGTATAGCGGCGTTTTCTTAAAATAAATCTTAAACCCAGCCCAGATAACGGCAATTGCCATATTCACAAATAGACTGCCTTTGCTTTACAAGAAAAACTTAATGATATATGTACAGTACATTCGGAAATATCTTGCCTAATATAAAAGAAAATAATGAGTCGACAGCAAATGCAGCTGTAACTTGTAGCAGCATTTCTGTACAAAGCAAAATTGCGTAAAAATACATTTTACTCGCAAAAGAATTAAAGAAAAAACAACAACAGCAATGGTATGAATTATTTATAGCCATCCAGATTTTGCGCCTTTTCTAACAACTCTCACCCACTAGCACTGTTGTTTTTTTGTTTTTTTTACATACGTATCATCACGAGTAATGGTGATGATGAAAGTGGTGAACAGGATTTATAACAATCTTCTTTCGCCGTTTCCTTATAAGCAACTGGGATTTATAAAAAAAAGTAAACGATAGCTAATTACAATAACAATAATATATATATATATATTTTTAGAATTGTTACTGTCATTATTATGATAGCGGTGCTGATAGTTATAATAAAAGTTACTAATCATCACGCATAATAATAGAAACAACGAAATAACTTTCATTAAGGTATCAATGTCAATTATTCCGTTCATCACAAAAGAAGCGTGTGTCTGGAGAGAGAGAAAGATAGATAGATAGATAGATAGATAGATAGATAGATAGATAGATAGATAGAGAGAGAGAGAGAGAGATTATATATCATATATTATATTCATCACAGATTTTTTCTTTTACAGTAGATACCACCATCATCTTTATCATACCATTATTCTTACTTTCATATAATAATTCTCGTTATTATTATTATTATCATTATTATCATTTCTTATCATTTTCTTTTAATCATTATTGTTGTTCTTATTACTATTATTATCAGTATTATTATTTTTGTTGTTGTTATTATTATCATCATTGTTATTATTGTTTTTATTATTGTTATATTCATTATTATTATTATTATTATCCTTATTATTATAATTTTTATTATTATTATTATTATTATTGTTATCATTATTATTACTATTATTATTATCATTATTATCTTTATTATTATCATCATCATTATCATCATCATTAATATTATCATCATTATTATCATCATCATTATCATTATTATTATTATTGTTATTATCATTATAATTATTATAATTTTTATCATTGGTATTAATATCATATTTATTATTAGTATCATTATCATTGGTATTATTAATATCACTATTACTTAAAAAGAATAAATCATTATCATTGGTATCATTATTGTAATTATTATTATCATTATCATTGGTATTATCAATGTCATTATTATTAAAAAAATAAATCATTATCATTTGTATCATTATTGTCATTATTATTATCAATTTTATTTTTCATTATTATTATTATTATGATTGTTGTTGTTGTTTTATTATTATTATTGATAATATCATTATTATTATTTTTATTATTATCATTACTACTGTTTTTATAATCATTATTGTTATTATTATCATTATTACTATTAGTAGTAGTAGTATCATTATTATTATCGTTGCCATTATTTTCATTATTATCATTATCATTATTATCATTATTATTATTATTATTATTATTATTATTATTATTATTATTATTATCATTATCATTATTATCATTATTATTATTATTATTATTATTATTATTATTATTATTATTATTACTATTATTATTAATATTATCATTAGTAGTAATATCATTATTATTATCATGAATATTATTATTATCATGAATATTATTATTATCATTATTAACATTTTAATCATTATTGATATAATTATCATTATCATTATAACTATCATTATCATTATCCTTATTATCATTATTATTATTATTATATTTATCCTTGTTATCATTATTATTATTACTATTATTAATATCATTACCATTATTATTATCAATATCATTATTATTATCATTATCATTATTATTATTATCATTACTATTTCTGTTATTATTATCATTATTATCATTATTATTATTGCTATCATCATTATCATTATTATTGATATTATCATTATTACTTTTATCATTATTATAATCATTATTGTTATTATTATTATTATCATTATGATTATTGCTATCAATATTATCATTATCATTTCTATAATTATTATTATTATTTTTTATTG
>NC_061856.1:27258863-27266363 GCF_019202785.1 Penaeus chinensis
CCTGTCACCCGGATTACATGATGGCAGAAGAGGAATGATGTAGTGTCAGTGTTGTTAATTATATATGAAAGCGAAGAACATCCTGAAAGCATTTTTCTTCGTATAATCCTCTTAGAATTTGAGTGTTGACAAGATTCATAATCTCGAGCAAACGCTGGAAAGAAGTCGTGTGTATAAATGAATCACCGTCAACAGAATAACATTTCAGATGCCTTACTTTGTCTACGGAATATTTTTACAAAGAATAAAAATGCTAACATGTTTTATGCGCCATTCTAACTTTTGTTTAGAGTGTACACCAAAGCGACATTCTTTTCAAGAACAGCTTGAACGCAACGTTGAAAAAAAGAACAAAAATATTGGACAACCCTGTTCGCTGAACAAGTGCAAGCGCCGAGGATGTGTTTTAAGGAAGAGCTTGTTTGCAGATGTTGTCTGATCATTGGCATACTGGATAAAACTGCATGGTGAAAACATAACTCACAGTTTGCATTGTAAAATTATACGTATGTTCGGTGTAGGCCTACCTCAAACGACCCGGAGAGATCGGCCCAGCCCGCTCGCCAACCCCAACATCCGTCCAAACCTCATGGCACGCCCAATTTTCGGGGTTCTGAGAAGGGAGTGGTTATAGCTCATTGTATTTAAAATGATTTTTTTGAACATCCCAAGACTGCAGGTTGCATATGGAAAATTGTTCCGTTATGGAGCTGCAGAGTGCGGTATCATCTTTAGCTCAGACGATAACGACTTGCACACATTCTCTGTGAATATTATGACTCGGGGATAACATAACCTTCTTTTCTCTCGTTATCGGGCCACTATTGTATTCCTTCTTCGTATTGTATTCCTTCTTCATTTTACCTCCAAATCACATTTTACTTTAATTTATATATTTGTTTTATCCCTTTCAAATATTCACTTGTGGGCAAACCGTCACCATTTAAAATTTCGCAAAATGTATGTATTTTACACAGTGTTTCGTTAGAGAATCATCTCGCATTGCAAAGTCTTGGTATTTTGATGTTTACCTAGGTGTCTTCTGTATCATTATTGAACTCTGTCTTAGTATCAGTATATTCCATCTTCGAAGAAAATGCCCTTATTTTCTCCAGCGCTTTCATCCGTGATGATAGTGATATAGTCTGGGAATGTCATACTATTTTCAAATCATTTTACTGAAGTAACTCCACTTTATCCAATTCCATCAACGACAACTTCCCAGAAACACAACCCAACCGTAGTTCATTCTACAAAACCGTCAGCTTTTCTGTGATATCTTCCACAGCCTCTACTGCCCGTGGTGTCATCTTCTCTTTTCACTCTAGCTGGAGTGCCACCTTCCCTTTCGACCTCAGTGCAATACTCCCATTTCTTTCTTCCCAATAATGATAGTGCCACATTTCTCCCAGCTCTTCGTAGTGGTCTGACGCCGCAAAGTCCACCCGCGCCGGTATCTTCACCCAGCACTCAAGAGTGCCACCGTGGTCTCAGTGGCACTCTCAATACTCGAACACGACGATACTTCTCTATCCCAGTCCATATCAGGGCCGTGTTTCATAAATGTACCTACACAGATTCCACAATAAATCGATGCGAGCCGAATATCAAACGGAATGAAGCCTCGAAATGAGAGAGCGAAACGAGGGGACCCGTTCCTTGACGACTGTGAAAAAGTGTCCAGTCACCGGTTTTGCATATCCTTTCATTAACCCGGTCTGGTTAATCGACCGCATCCTTAATTTGAAGATAGACGAATTTCCTCCTATCATCGTGTCGATTATAACGTCCATTAACGAAACGCGAATGTGGGCATTTTATAATTATTATTATTTGGGATTCGCTCATTGAAACCGTTTCGGAATTTTGAGTTCACAAGACTTGGCATTGTGGTCGCATTGCTTTTAAATGGTCCTTCGTCTCGGTCGATATCAAACTCACTGGCGGAATAATTTCCAAAGAGAAATAGATAATGCAAGAAAAAAAAGGAAAGAATAAAACATATCAGTAGATATAAGACAAAGAGAAATATATATTAATAATAATAAAAAGAAGTCGAAGCAGTATCAGTTCTCAAAACGCTTTTGTTTTCTGAAGAATTCGTATTTAACCTATACGACGGACATAATACATTCCTCAAGTACTACGTAAATGGATACCAAATTCAAAAGACTCAGTGAAAAGTGCCCCCTAAACCCTCGTCCGTGTGAAGAAACACCCTTTTTCCACGGCCTCTAACGGTTGCCTTGAGGTAACCTCTTTCCAAGCCAAGACGTTTAGTAATTTTCGATGTCGTTAATAAAGATTCGTCTAGAATAATGAGGGTCGGTGAGAATCTCCGCGATTAAAGCCGATCGCTATTGATCAGGAAAATGGAGAACCAATCTTTTTCTTGTCTATTTTTCCCTTTTTTCTTTTCGAGAAGGATGGTGGCTTTCGCGTCTTTTACAATGAGACAGCGGAGATGAGACTCCAGGTGAAAGATCATGTTATTCTTTATTTTGCCATGGTTTTCTGCGTGGCCGTTGCTAGGACGTGAAGATAGTGCATACTCAACACAGGGCATGATCAAGAAGGATACACCATCTTTAACCGTAATACCAACCAAGCCAGCAAGATGGTAGTATTAACACACCGAGACGCCATCTTGAAGTAGTTGTTCCACTCGAGTCTCTCACCATCGAGCACCTCTGCCGGGTAGTGGCAAAGGGGGAAGGGGGAGGCTCCCATGAGAATAAAATCGGCTTTTCTAGAGTGCTGTTCTTGGCTGTATGTTGAAATCAGAATGTTTACAGTGCACGGGAATGTGTCACACACAAGGAAAAACAAAAGAAAGAAAGAAATGCGTATGTGTAAAGAAAGAAAGCAAGAACAAGATCGATTGTTCTAGGCGAGCTGCCGTGTATACAAACATGTGGGCACAGGGTTGCTGGGGTGTTGTGCCACGGCCAGTGCTCGGGCAGGTGACTGGCACACCGAGAATGCCAAACGTGCACATCTTTCTCATAGCGAGGTGGAGGTCAGACAAAACAAACACTGTTTATACCTGTGACTTCATTGCTTGGAGTGCTTGTTAAATGCTCCCCGGGAACGACAGTGTGTTGAGCATTTCGTTTTGTCTTTTTCTTTCTTCATATATTCTTCATATATGCTATAGAAGCTTTCGTACAGTTCGTTGAGAGTTTATCAGGTTTAACTATCTTATCAGATAAGGTCTGTTGTACCTCCAAATCCGTTAGACTTGACTTTCTCTGGTAATCTTATAAAAAACAAAACAAAAACAAAAAACTCTCCCTTTTCTTCCATCTTCGCCACCTCCACCTCCCGAGCCTCCTAAACCTCCGACCCCTTCCACCTTTTACTCCTCCTCACCAAACATCTTGCAGGCGCGCCCCTGGGGGTCTGTGTGTTGAGGGACGATTTATAACTTACTGTGACTAGGGATGGATGAGGGCTCACACAGGGGAAATTCGGAGAATATGCATCTAACAGCTAAAGTTACCTTGTGGTTATTGAACGATATATCATGGCGAAGGATTAGGCTTGTAGTCTGACCGCGTGACCTAGTTTGCAGGTTTGATAGGCCCATCAAGATTACAAATGATCAAGACGTAGATGCATCGAGTGATGGAACTGATGCTGAAAAAGTATGGCTCGTGATGTGGTTCTACGTATATTAGAATAGTAACGAGATGAAAAAAACGGAGAAATAGAAATTTGCTGATGGTAGTCTGTTTCTTTATTTCAGATGTATATTTGTTGATTGTACCCATAAACACGTTATTTGCATAGGGAAAAGATTGTCGAATAAATACCATTAAAGAAACCACATGTAAAAAACAAAACAAAACAAAACATTTTCACCCATACTTTTTCTACGTTTGTCACTGAACTCCGCTCATGTCAGTTGCTGTTGATGCGTATTTTACCCCAAAAGCACTACCCTAAATGAGTATTAGTACTTCCCTAGATTCTCAAGTTATGGGCCTGCTTCCTTTCATGGAATGAAAAGGCCTTACAATCTAGGGGGAAGTCTATCAAGGAGAAGCCAAGAAACAAAACTGTTGCGCGTTGGTGTGGTCGAGGATGAGGGGAGAGGAAGGGAAAGTTTCGAGCGTGGCGATAAGAGGGAGGAGGAAGGTAAGGAAGGGCCCTGGGGAGAAGAGCGAGGGAAAGGTAGATGGGAGAGGGAATTGAGGGGAAGGCAAGGGAAAAGGCGTGGAGAAGGGAGGAGGGAGTGTAGTCCAAAGGGATGGAGGGCAGGGGAGGCTCTACTTCAAGGGAAAAGTGAGAAAGTTCAGGTGCAGAAAGAGGATATAATTGTGGTTCAGATCAGAAGGATGGAGGGAATGGTAAGGTGGCAGCAGCCGGGTGAACATAGGATTGTTCAGAGACGTGAAATTAGAGGAATGACAGGGGGAGAGGGAGGTAGGGGAGATGAGGAGGAAAGATCACAGCCTTAGGGGTCAGAGGAGAGGCTCCAGGTCAATGGGACAAGAGAGGAGAGGATCAGGAGGGGGAGAGGAGGCAGGAGTAGAGCAGAGAATCGGTTCCAGGAAGTTGGGGAAGAGAGGGGAGTGGGAGGAAGGAAGTTAATGGAAGATAATATAAAGGGCGAGGGGAAGAGGAACCGGGCGTGACGTAAGGGAGAGTGAGGGGAAGTGTGGTAGGAGGGGAAGCAGAATGGCACTCGGGCGAGGGGAATAAGAATGATGCGACACGTAGCTAAGGAGGGCAGTGGGAAGGGAGGGGGGGAGGTTGTGCTACATTGCCTTCAAAGGGGGTGGGGGTTAGTGTACCCAAGGGTAAAGGAAAGGCCAATGGAATCCCAGTTACCAAACCGAATATAGGGGAACGACAGAGCTTGTGTTTCACGGTTAAACGAAGATAGAGGGAAAAGAGCTGTACACTATGAAAAAGTACACAGGTACTGAAATATTAGAATTCTTATTTTGAGGGGTAAGAAAGAAGAAAGAACTTTAGGGAAACGTCTTATAAGGAGAAAATGGAGACCCTAGGAACTGGAAGATGGAAGAGAAGAAAACAAGTTTTGGAATTTCAAGGAACTTATATCAAAGAAGAGAGACGAGAGAACGAAGGGCATGTAGCTATTTGCGCAGAAAGAGGATGGGGAACATGTATGTGGTTATATGAGGTGAGGCAAGATAGACAGTTTCTGTATATCATATGAGGGATATACGTGCAGGGAAGAGGAAGGGGATAGTGAAGGCATTTGGAGGCTAGGGTCGTTCAAGTGAAGAGGCCACAAACAGAACGAGTGGAAGAGCGAGTAGGGTAGGCCTGCGCGAGTGGAACAGATAAAACAAACAAACAAAAAAGTGTGATAAAAATAGAGTAAGAAACGTTTACGGGCTTGTAGGATAGGTAAGGATAAAAAAAAAAGCAAATAGAGAGGAACGAGAATGAGATCGACAGATAGGCCACAGGAAAGGCGGGCAGAAAAGAAGAAAATGTGACAATCGGGAAAGAGTAGAATAGGGGGAGGAGAAAATTATATAAAAATAAAAAAATAGGATGAACATAGTGACAAGAGAACGAGGGATATAGGGAGAGGTATGAAGAAAGAGAGAGAGGGGGGGGGCAGAGTTAAATAGAGTGAGAGAGAGAGTAAGAGCGAGAGAGAGGGAAGGAGGGAGAGGGAGAGAGAGAAGTAGGGAGAGGGAGAGAAAGAAGGAGGGAGAGGAAGAGAGAGGGGAGGAGGGAGAGAGAGAGGGGAGGAGGGAGAGAGAGAGAGAGAGAGAGAGAGAGAGAGAGAGAGAGAGAGAGAGAGAGAGAGAGAGAGAGAGAGAGAGAGAGAGAGAGAGAAGGAGAGAGAGGGAGAGAGAGGGGAGGAGGGAGAGGGAGAGAGAGGGGAGGAGGGAGAGGGGGAAAGAGAGGGGAGGAGAGAGAGGGGAGGAGAGAGAAGGGAGGAAAGAGAGAGGAGGAAAGAGAAGGGAGGAAAGAGAGAGGAGGAAAGAGAGAGGGGAGGAAAGAGAGAGAGAAAGAGAGAGAGAGAGAGAGAGAGAGAGAGAGAGAGAGAGAGAGAGAGAGAAAGAGAGAGAGAAAGAAAGAGAGAGAGAGAGAGAGAGAGAGAGAGAGAGAGAGAGAGAGAGAGAGAGAGAGAGAGAGAGAGAGAGAGAGAGAGAGAGAGAGAGCATGGACAGAGTGAGTTTAATAGGGATACAAAGAGTAAAGCTGTCAGAGGTACGCTGAAGGGTGAGTAGATGGGAGCAAGTCACGACCGGTTGAGCAGAGGGACCAATTACCAGAAAATGCTGAGGGTAGACACAACAACCGCGAGAGGACGAGGTGGATAGAGAGGACAGTTGCCAGAGGACAGGTGGATAATGGCTGTCGACGTAGACAGCAAGGCCAATCCCCGGAGGACGTGAAAGAGTTAGGGCTATTGTCTGTCAACTGAATTCGAATATGCTTGTATAGGTTTATGTATGTATATAGTCATGAACGAAACAGAACCGTTAAAACTTTGATTACAAATTTCGTCGGTGAAAACAATGAAATGTTATTAACAGAATTGAATTACAATTTGCATAGGTATGCACTTTTTTACCTTATGGTTAGCTTTGCAGTTGGCGCTCCATTTGTAAACGAATTAACACAGGTTTGGGATTAAGTCGATGATTGATGTAAAGTCGTTTTGGGAGCCACAATGACACTGACGCCAAAGATTGAAGGCAATCGCGGTCGAGATTCAGGTGACGATTGCTGGGCCGTCAGTCTGATGGGGCTGGGCTTTTGATAGAGGTAGACGTCTGGGTTTCTGATAACTGATGAATTGATTGCGGGAGGGAACGAGTGAGTGATTTTTTATCCTTTTTTTAGATTCTGGAGAATGATGTTGATGGTGATGATCAACTGTTTCGTATTACTTGTAACTGGTTGATTGATGAGATGGTGAATCGTGAATTGTGGACACCTAATTATACCTACGAACTTATTAAGTTGTTGTTTGAATAGTGATCGAATATATATATATTTGTTTGTGTTACTATATTCTTCCTAATTCTGCATTCTTCAATTCTTTACATTTTCCTCGCACCCTTGTTTGAGTCGTAAAGCAATTAAACATAAAAAAAAACGAACAAATTGAACGATCTCAGCCTGAGTGGAACAGTACGAACGCACCGTTTGACTATCATTATCTGAGTAGGGGACATGTTACCCAAGAAGGAATTAGCATGTTGAACGTCCTCTGTTGAGTGTGCAAGTCGAAGTCCCTCGCGGGTCGTTGAGTGTTTTTTTTTTTTAATTTTATTGCCAGAGGAGGAGTGTTGTTTACGTTGCAATGTTGACCATTTTGTCGGCCACAGATCGAGGATACGGAACGCTCCTTTATCCCGAGCTTGCAAAAAGCACCCGGTTTGAGTCCACTGCGGGATGAACAAGCTGCACGTGCATTAAATAAAAGCAGCTCGATTGGCCGTAATGAACGAAAATGCAAGATGATAAGGGCGGTGCTGAGTGAAGCTGTGTTCTTGA
>NC_061856.1:27271363-27276363 GCF_019202785.1 Penaeus chinensis
AGAGAGAGAGAGAGGGCGTCAGAGATTGAAAAAATGTCGAAAGTTTTGATAGGTGGAATATAAAACTGAAAAGTAGGGAGATAGGAAGTGTATAGTTAGTGAGTGACGGTGAGGTTGCGGCGTCGAGACTGAGATTGTGAGGGATATGAGGAGTGAAATGAGAAAGCAAGTAAGACCGGGAGATAGAGATAACGAGAGACGGTAAACGAGAAAACCGTGTCGTGTGGATATATCGGGTAAGATGTGTAGAGTAATGTTAAAATAGTTGTTGCCAATGCTGCCAGGGTGGGTGCGATGCCTTCTGGGAATTGGGCGTGGAGTGCATTTGAGGGAGAGGCTTGCACGCAATATTTGCGAATTTTTATGTCGAATGTTTATGGAATATTCCAAGGATGTATTCTTGTGTGTGGCGCGTGCATGTCAGTGTTTGCTGTTTTTATATTTTGTCTGTACACTTTTCACGAGATATATTGTATACTGTATCTGCGTCTCCCATTTCTTCTCTTTCTTCCTCACACACGCATGCACAGATGCATACATCTGACCACAACTGTATATACACACAGACGCACACATAAACACACAATTGCGTACATAAATATATGCACCCGACACAGCTGCCCAGACACACCTCTGTGCCTCACGGTTCTCGCTACCCCCCCCCCCCCCACCCCAAGCAGCCGTGACAGCGTGTCTGCTCTTATCTTATCGAACGTTCTACGCCGTAATCCTTCTGGCTGGACTCCTGTCTCTATGTCTCTCGATGTATATCTATATTAGTGCTTGTGTGTGTCAGTTACATTTTTTATGCATTGCATTTTACTTTAGTGTTTATTTAGTTTTTCTCCAAATTTCCAGTTTCCTTTACTTCGTCTATCGCCAGTCTTTACATTTACGTCCTTTCCCATTTTCTCCCATTTCCTTTCTTCTTTAGTTCGAAAAATATCCTTAAAAGTAGCAGTTTCGTCATTGGCAACTTTTAATTGCGGATGGCCAATCTAATCTAATTGATATAGAGTGTAGATGATAATACATATATTTTAGTTTTTGTTTTTCTGCTGTTTCAGTTTATATCATGATTTTTGATAAGTCTTTGCCTTTTTTGCATGTTTCCCTCGTTACTTCCTAGCCTATTTTCCTCTTCATCCTTAACGTTTCGTCCCTTCCTCCCTGCATGCAGTCTCCCCTGCCTGTCCAGTCCCATTTCTCGCCATTCCTGTACGAGTTCCACCTCTACTTTCTCTCCCTCTCTTTTACCCCTCCACTTTCTTTGCTCCGCTCTCCCCTTTTCCTTCTTCTCTTTCCTTTCCTCCCTTTCTTTTCTTCCCTCTCCTTCTTTTTCTTCTTCCCTTCCCCATTCCTTTCATTCTTTAATTCCCTCCCTTCCCCATTCCTTTCATTCTTTAATTCCCTCTCCCCCTTTCCTTCTTTCCGTACCTCTCCTCTCTTTCTTTCCCTAACTCTCCCTCATTTCCTTCTTTCCTTCCCTCTCTTCCCTTTTCATCTTTTCTTTCCCTCTCCCCTTTTCGCACCGATCCCCATTGTACCTTGTGATTGCGAGCGGCATGTCAGGCTTTGCTATTATTTGATATGTGAGCGTCTGTATCCGTGGCCACGAGCGCTTCCCGGGGATTACGTGTACTCGCTTTATTTTTCTGTCGACTGCGAGTTGACGGGAGTACATATTGGTCTCGGTGAACATCACGTGTTGAAACTGAACTGTGAGCACCACGCTTAAGCCTCACGTGTGGACGCTACCTGTTCGCGGCTGCTGTGTCGCTCATATGATAACGCTCAGTAAGCGTTATCACAAGTCACAGTGATTATCTTTACCTCGACTCATCCGCGGCTTGCCTATAAACCTCCCGTGTATGTGTTGCCTGTAAGCCATACCGACCTGCTCCCAACTTTGGATTTGAACTTGGATTCTATGTCGTTTGTGCGCAAGTCAAAGCAATTTACTGCGAACCGAAGTTGTTTAAAAGACTATCCTCGGTATTTATAATCGAGCATATTCGCATTTGCATTCTAATTGACGATTTATGCAAAGCGATTATAAATTGCACAAGTTTAAACACAAGAGGAAATGGATATCATCACAGAATTCTAGCCTCAAGTTTTTTTTTTCTCCCTTTCAATCCGTGAAAAAGTAAGTCACTCGCGCTGGTTTCGCTCCATCAAAATTCAAGCCGCAGTAAAAGTATGGCCTTATAACCCCTTTAAAGTTTGTACCTCTCGCAAGCCGAAGTGGAAAACGCTCCCGTATATATTTCTTGGAGATTTCCTCTTTGGCGAAAAGTCTATTTCTCCGCATGTTGGCGCAGTCAGGGTAAAAATGAACAAGCTCAAGTCGCAGTTGGACTCGTTCATAAAGATTAAAAGCTGTGTATAATATAATGATAGTTAATGACATGCAGTAAACACGGTAATCTCATTATGATAATTACATAACGGATGGAATGTGCACCGTGTCCGAAATTGTAATGCATGTGGTCTTTGCATTGTTCTATTCTTTTGAAGTTTACGCTGATAGGCTAGCCGGGGTCACTCAGTGCTTGAGAGGACTGAGAGTAAGCTGTAGGAAAATCATATTCTAGTCTTTCTTATATTTCTTTCTTATATTTTCTTTCTTATATTTCTTTTCTTTTCCTTTTTGAACATTTTCGTTTAGGGAATCAAATGGAGAGTAATAACAATGTCATTGTGTGCTGGAAGTACAGGTAAATTATTTTCTCCTCTAAGTGAACGTTTTGTAATTTGTTGAATTTTATGCTGCGGTTCTTACAATATTAAGGAATCTGCTTGTAAACAATGGGCAGGTTCTTGGTGGAACTTCCCACTCCCTTCCGTTCTCTCTCTCCTTTTTCATTTTTTTCTCTCCATATCCTCCTTCGTTATTCTTGTATATACTCATTTTCCTTTTTCTGATTCCTTTTCTCCTGACCTTTTCCCGTTCTGCTTTCTTCCCTTTCTCTTTTTTTTCCTGTCATATCTCACGTTTTGCTTCTATATTTCCCTTCCTTTTCCCTCCCCTTAATTTATATCCCTTCTCGTATTTTCCTTTTCTCACCCCCTTTTTTGCCCCTTTTCGTCCCTTCGTAAGATCGTACGTTGCCGTACCTTAGAACCCTGTTAGTGCCTTGTTATATAGCAATCAGCAATGCAATGCTGCTAACTGGTCCCGGAGTCCACACCGAGAGCATTGTCAAGCTAATTAATTAAATAAGCACTAAATCCGAGCCGAGCAGAACCTTTTTCGCGTCCCCCAGCCTCGCCCCTCCACAACAGAAACAAAGATGGCGTGGATGAGGCTCTCGGTCGGAGGTGGAGGCGGTAGACTATTAAAAGCCGAGGAAATATAATGGATGAGAGTAAAGGCGCGTCACCTGAACCTCTGCGGGGGTGGCGAAGGTGGGGGTTGTGGGTAATGAGGAGTGGGAGAGGAAGAGGGTGGTGAGTAAGGGGGGTGGGGGAGGTGGAAGGGTAGGGTGGAGGCGGCGGGTGTGAAGAATAGAGGAGGGGAGTGGTAAGGGGGTAGGGGAGGAGGAGGGTGGTGTGTGACGTTTATGGCGAGCGGGCCGAGAGTACACCCTGTGCCACATGATGATGCCGCTCCGTTGACACTGGTCATATCCTGACGTTTTATTCTCTTAATTTGCGCCGGGACGTAATTGGCAAATTATATCCGTTTTTTAAATACTCTTTGAATATGAAAGAGAGCAAATTAAATGGTGAATTACCAAATTATCTATTTTTTATCTGTCTGTGCGGGCGGCTGTGGATGTTTTGTGACAATTGACGGCCTGCCTGTTAGAATGCAATTCATCTGGCAAAACACCCACCCTTGTAACCCCCCTCCCTTCCTCATGGCACCCTACCATCTGCTGGCACCCTCCTGATAACCCCCCCCCCCCCTCTCCCCTGAGCCGTGCCCCCTCTGCTACGCCCTCGAGACCACCTGGAGGATGCTACCTCCTGCAGGGCGCGGCGGCGGTGCTCGGGCGAGGGTGATGTTTGCCAGTTGTTTAGTGTCACAGCTTGTGGCTGTTTGTTTGTAGCTCCCGGTGAACAAGCGCGCGGTTGGTTTGGGTGTGGATGTGATTTTGCTGATCCGAATCTTGACTGCCTTTCAAAAAAGGACATATTTTTGTAAGCAAGGGAATCGCGTGTCACTTTATTTGTCCGAAGGATACGCGTGTATTCTCCGTTTCCTTGAAAAGTAACAATAGCTTGTGATCCACAATACCGATCCAATCGACCGAAATTGGCGAATCTGCGCGGGCCAATAATACCAATCAAAACTTAGGCCACGGCTGATCAAAGCAAGACACAATCCCTCAGTTTCAATATCTTTCAAAGAGTTGGCTGAAGTTTGTCTTGGGATAGTTGGTGGTGCGGCTCGCGTCCCCGGGTTCCCTGCAGCTCCCTGCGGCTCCCTGCAGCTCCCTGCGGCTCCCTACAGCTTCCTGCAGCTCCCCACGATGGCGGGTGACTGCAGCTGTGCCTACGCCGGCCTCGTCGCGGGCCTGTTTGCTTGTAGCCTCGTCGTGGCGTTATATGAGGCCACGCTCTACAGGACAAAAAGTGAGTTGAGGTGGAGATGAATAGGCGCGGCGGATGGATTCGAAGAAAGAACGTGCTTATGTCGCTTCACTCTATATTAGCTTTCTTTCTTTTGTGTATGTGTTATATTGTTTATAACCTGTTTCCCTTGGTTTTAAAATGTTCTATCATTGGTAGAGTCGAGCTCGTGCGACTTACATGACACACGCTATGTGAAGTTAGATATGAAATGGAGCAAAATAGCTGATAATAATAGGCGTAAAATTTGCAAGATTTTCACTTGTCATTTAA
The DNA here is from genome assembly GCF_019202785.1 of Penaeus chinensis. NCBI lineage: Eukaryota > Metazoa > Arthropoda > Malacostraca > Decapoda > Penaeidae > Penaeus > Penaeus chinensis. The sequence continues at coordinate 27,276,218 of NC_061856.1, forward strand.
AGTATGCAGCAGCCACTGTTGCGTATCAATACAGGGTTAACTCGATATCCAGGCCGAAATGCGATGCAAAGGTCATATAGTAATTCTGTTAAAAGCGAATATACGATTACCACAGTGTTTGAGGACCGAATATGAGTATGTTTCTG
>NC_061856.1:27281363-27286363 GCF_019202785.1 Penaeus chinensis
GAGAGAGAGGGAGAGGAGAGAGAGAGAGGGAGAGGAGAGAGAGAGGGAGAGAAAGAGAGAGAAAGAGAGAGAGAAAGAGAGAGAGGAGAGAGAGAGAGAGGAGAGAGAGAGAGAGGAGAGAAAGAGAGGAGAGAAAGAGAGGAGAGAGAGGAGAGAGAGGAGAGAGAGGAGAGAGAGAAGAGAGAGAAGAGAGAGAAGAGAGAGAAGAGAGAGGAGAGAGAGAGAAGAGAGAGAAGAGAGAGAAGAGAGAGAGAGAGAGAGAGAGAGAGAGAGAGAGAGAGAGAGAGAGAGAGAGAGAGAGAGAGAGAGAGAGAGAGAGAGAGAGAGAGAGAGAGAGAGAAAAGGGGAGTTGGTTTACAGTCTTAACATATAACAATCCGTTTACTTAGTTAAGGTTGTGAAGACTCATAATACGGTTCATAAACATAATTATCACATTACTGTCCTTTAAAAGGAAAGCGTTGGTAATTTCTAACGCTCATATACATAGATAAGTTTTGAAGATTAGATAACGCGCGACATAAATGAAACATACAAAGGGTTTTCTTGAAGGTCTGATGGAAGAGGACTCTTAAGTGAGTCCGGACCAGGTTGGCGAAGCAGGGCCCTTGGAGGCCCTTGGAGGCATCTGCAGCTGTATAGCGAATGCGTTTATACTTATAGGGCTTATTTCTTGAACAGTGGCGCAAATTTGCCTGCGTAGTTACCGACCAGGTGGGTTATCGGTATATGCCTTAAGGTATCTTATCAATGTAACCGCGATCGATATAGCATCACAAGAATACCAATTTAAACACCACATAAACGTGTTTTTACATACTCATGAACTAACTAACGGATGTGTAAAGCTTTTACAAAACATTTTTCCCTTGTGGTATTAATGTTCAAAACTAGTGACTATGCACACGAAACATTTACTTTTCGACTTGATGCCTTGCATTGTTCTCGCCGTATAATGAGTATACGTGCCCTATAATTTACTCTAATTAAAGCCGTAACAACATGCATGCCCTGGAATGAGAGCCGAACGTTTTCCACCCCACATGCTAGGCGTTACATGTCATCGCTTGAATGGTGATCCAGACTGGTAAACGGCCTCGACCCCATTCATTCGCTCTGTAAAAGGAAGAAACGGGTGTACGGGGTCAGCGGCCGTACCCTGTTGTGGCGTTGCATTTATTATTGCTCTTCTACACTGCAGTACATCCCATGCAACACGCTGTAAAGAGGAGTCTGATACCTGACTAGATGAAAAGTCAGTGGAAGTAAAAAAAAGAAGGAAAAATCTGCAAGACGAGAAGATGTTTAATGCCGTATTGAGCTGGCTGTGTGATGTGTGTGGGAGGGGTGGGGGTCAGAAGGTCAGAGAAGGAGTTTCGGTTACCATGGTAATGAGGCAGAAGAGCGGAAACGACGATATCAGGACGGCAGGATCTATGGTAGGAGATGGGGAAAGGATAGGGGGTAGGAATAGCGGGAGGGGGGTTGCAGGGGTAGTGGCACTGACGAGGGTCGGAGATGGTGATGGGGAGGAGCACCCAGGTAGAGGCGGCCGGTAATGATGATAGGCGGGATAAAGGACGCTGGCGATGCATCAGTGCCTTCGGAATGGTGGAAACTGCGGTGCCATTGTGGTAGTGGGGGATGAGAGGGAAGGGAGGGAGGACTAGGGGGTCGCTGCCGCAAGTGCTTTTATCATGGTAGAATTCTGTTAAACAAAGGATCCCATGGGATATTGTGTGCTGGCATTGTGAGATCAACAGGAGGTGGTGTTATCCAGGCTGCCTTAGTCAAATCAGTGATAACGGAGACAGATAAGATACGAAGCATGAGGTTTTAGCGTGGTTTTTATAGTGTTTTTTTTTCATGTGAGGACGAGCAAGTGAAGGTAGCTTTCGATATTGTTAGTCAGTAAACGATGTCAGATGGTACATCCATTATTTTTCCCCCTTATTGTTGTTTCACAATGCGACAGAGGAGGATATGACATCACAACGCTGTTTGTTTTTTAAATTACAATACCTCTTGACGCTGTTGCCGGATTGCGAGCTGTTATGTAGATTATGAAAACGAGAATAATAAGTTGGCAAAAATCATCGTTTCCAGACATATTTTAACGTCACTACTTCAGGGCTGTCTTTAAAAGTCGGTGATAAGAGAGGATTTAGACGAAAATAGAAATGCCGCGGCCCCCGCCAGGCACGCAGGAGGGACGCGGGCTGGCGTTCGTGTCGGCAAGAATAAGGAGAAATGGAGCCATAATGAGTGGTTTCCGTGACCTCCCGAAGATGTATGGGGTGAGCTGGCTGCTGTCCTGCCCTGTCTTGCCTTGAGGATCTCGTTTGCCTAAGTCATCTGCCCGGAGGATTTCGTGAAGGGACAGTTTTCCTGTTGAGGGCATCCTGATCAGTCTTGTTTTAAGCGTTTATTTATCTGTTTAGTGGATCTTGCTTGCCTGTGCCCTTTATCCGGAGTGTCTGGTGAAGGGCAGTTTTCCTATTGAAGGTATCCTGATCAGTATCGTTTATTTATCTGTCTTGAGCGTCTCACGTGTCTGCCTCGTCTTCTTTTTGTGTAGGTCTTATTGGTATTAACAGTGGTCGCAAGTACTGTATTAAGCTCATGCACGACGGAAGCGAGACATGCATGGACGAGGCAAGAGAGGTTGTAAGAGCAGGATCTTTAGAACAAAACTGCTACTTCCGCTGGAACGTAAATGTTTTTCATCGTGATGATGGAAGCGATTCGAACCAGCAGTCCATGACGCATAATATTTTTATTTTTTATCCTTCGACAATAAATTTCTTACTTATTGGCAAAGGCGACAGGGCGAGGGAGAAGGAGAGAGGGGGAAGCCTGGAATCGAGGAGGGGGATCGGATAGTGGGGACTTTTTAATGGGACTGAAAGGGGAAGGTTTCGGTGGGACTTTTTATTGGGGTAGGGGGAGCATGAGACTGCAAAAGGTAAGGGTGGGGGTCAGTTCTGGAAGATGATGGTACTGAAATGCATTTTCCTTGTGCAGTACTTCGGGAGTTACAGGAGCATCAAGTTCGATGGAATACACGGTCCTTTGTCAAAAGAAACGACATAGCATGAAAGATTCTTAGTGATTCACACATCGCGGAGGCATCACGGGTGTACGCATCAGGGTACACATCAAAAGTTAGAATGAATGAAGGAAACAAAGAGAAAGAAAGAGAGATGAAGGCATTACGGACGAGTGGACGTAGATGATGTATTTCGGGTAAGACAACAAGGCTTTGGTTGGTGGTGCAGATGGGCCCCAAGGGATGTGGGGGAGCTGCGAGCAGCCGGCTTGCTTGTGTTACTTGTCTCTTAGCTAGTGGAACCCCGGCTTTAGGCCTCTCTTAACTTTTCTCCTATTTTGCCGTCGTCCATCTGTATCATCTTTATCACTATCGCGTTTCTGTCTGTAACGCCCTTCCTCATTACCATCATACTTGTGTTTATGATCATCTCAACTAACCCGGACTTGTAGTACTGGCTGTCATTTTTGTCGCGATGCCTTTATTATGTTTGCAAACTTCAAAGTAACATAAGTAACTTTAGCTTCAGCGAGTTAGATTTGAAATTAATGATTTTTTTTTTTTGGCAATTTATTCCATCTGTACATTTTTTTACTCAAAGTAGTTCGCCGGAAACTCGCTCAAAATATTGATTGTTATCAGACAGGTGCCAGTAGGTCGCAATGATCTAGTCTTTTCATTCCAAGATGCAGAAAATACCCTCCTCCGCATAAAAAAAAATATATATCACAGATATCTATCGAAGACTTCCTTCAAGGAATCCCCCCTTGATGTTTTTACAATCTCCTGATCCTGGCAATGTAGAATTCCAGCGGCAGTATCCGGGCCGAGGGTCCCTGATCCTATTGAAATGTCAGTTATGTGTCTCAGTAGTGTACGACGTGCGATCCCTGGCAGATAGCGGAAAGAAGGGTAGGGGGGACGGGGCAGGGGGGGGGGGGATGAATCTGTGCCGCAGGATCTTGAAGGAGGAGAAGCAAAGGGGCTTTTAAAAGGATCCTTGAGAAGGTAGTGACACGTGCGATTGTCTCGGTGTGGAAGTATGTTCGTGGCGACTACACTATCAGACGAGTTTTATTCCTGTCTTATAACCATGGCTTTAGAATCGCCATTTCAGTTCATTCTGTGTAAAAATATGCCTTTCTTCCTCGTTCTCCTCTCTCGACCATTTCTTCCTCCTCCAGTTCTTCGTCCTGGTCTTCATCGTCACCCTCTTCTGCCTCCCCCACCTCCTTTCCCTTCCCCTCCTCAAGGCCAAAATTATGACAAAAAAAAAGAAAAAAAATCCACATCCCAAATTGATTCCAGAAGATTTGCAATCTATAAGATAGCAGACATGAAAGAATTTACATATATACTGCAAAACATCTACACAACATGTGTAATTCTCGAGAAGGAAATGTATGCAAAGTACGCCGTAAACAAGATGTGGGCGGTTAGCGAAGGTGGGGAGGAAGGCGGGAGCTGAGGAAGCCCGAGGGAAGCGTCTTCGGCTCGAGGAGGAGCTTCAAGGTCGAGTGGGAGACTCGCTGTCTGGGCTTATCGTGCAAGGTGGCACTTACGAGGCATTCGTTGTACGTTATCGAGACAGTCCTGTGGCTGAATGATCATTCTACGCTCTTGAAGGTATAATGAAAGATGGAGGCTATTCATCTTCACTATGCCAGATCATTGACTGCAATGCAGTTGTAAAAAAATAATAGTATTACAATAATAGTAGTAATCATAACTATAATGATGGTGATGATAGTGATGGTGATAATGATGATGATGATGAAGAATGAATAAATAAACAAAAAACGTAGGTAAACATGTAAATTCTCAGATTGGTCAGGAAGAAAGTTTCACTTTAAGAGTTTGATTTCTTCTCTTGATGTAAGAAGTGAGGAAAAGTTATATATATGAACATTTCGTAGGGCCTTAATTCGCTAGAAGTGCATCTCTCTCCTCT
>NC_061856.1:27298863-27301363 GCF_019202785.1 Penaeus chinensis
CACACACACACACACACACATATATATATGTATATATATAAATATATATATATATTTTTTTTTGTTATCATGATTCACTGATTTATTTATCTATATGTATGTACATATATGTTTGTATATGTGTATATATATATATATATATATATATATATATATATATATATATATGTAGATAGATATAAACATAAATGTACTTATACATATACATTCAATTTTACATGTCCGTGAAGATTCTTAAGTGTTGTTTAAAATGCAGGGATTTTTGTGTGAAGTTTGTATGTGTAAAGGCCTGGCACTTGCTGGGAATACCAAGACTGACCCTTTGACTGACCCTTGCCATGGGCAAAGTTCTCTCAGACTGTTTGGTGCTCAGAAGTGCGGTACTCCACACTGACCTTTTCCACATGTTGATACCCATTTAATATAAAGGCAAATCGTTGCTCTTTGCCCTATGGTAAGTTTTCCATGCACTGCCCAGTACCTGTCTGAAATCCGCCCCCCCCCCCCCCCCCCCCGCTTGCCCACTTTCCTGATCGAGATTTTCCCGGAGATTTCCCCTATCCCTTTACTCCCCAACTAACAAGATCGGCAACGTCTCTTAATAGTTCACCGTACGTTATAAAACTGCGAAAGGCAGTATCATCATCCATTCTTGGAGCGTCGTAAGTCAAAAAATAAAGAGCATGAGAACTGATATTTTACGACGGGAGCAGCGGCGAGGCAGGCCGGGTATGGCTGAGGGGAGGGGATGGGGCAAGAAAAAAGGGGAGTGGCATGCAGGGGGGATGGGGGCGCAGATTCTCTCATTTATTGGCCGTCAAACTCTGGCGTCGTTGTCCCTCGCTGGTAAGGACCCACTGAGACGACCCACGTGGAGTTTTATTAGCTCGGCATAGTTTATATACCGCCATAATGGGAAGCTGTATTGAGAATTAAGCGGTGGTTTGAGAATTAAGCGGCGGTTAAGCGCGGCCCGCCATTTCTCAAGTGGTCACGTTGGAGGAAGCGCCGGTCGGACTTCTGACGAGGATTCGGGGAAGACCTCGGCTGGGATGCGAAGGAGGCGGGGATTGGAAGGCTTGGGGAGGACAAGGTCAGGAGGGACGGAGGATACAAGGGAGGAAAGAAGGAAGGAAGGAAAGGTGTTGGAAGCGGCAGCAGGGAACGAGAGGAATTGGCTGTAAGGAAGAGAGACAGAAGTGAAAAAAAATAAACCCAATCCTTATATCCTTAAGAGAAAATATTTATTACTCGAAGAATAGATAAGACAAAGGAGAAAAAGAAAGAATATTGGAGAGGGGAGAAGCGAGACACCCATAAGAAAAATATCAGAATAAGTAACTACAACAACAGAATTCTCTGGATTTTTATCGGTTGAAAGTAGTGCAAGGATTTGCAATGTTGCTCGGTGCCATGTCGGTATTTTCTTTTAGGCAATACTTTATCCAAAATATTGTAAAATAAGCATATGAAAATCCAAAATAAATGTACTTATGCGATATTCCTCTAAATATTTGTCTCTGATTGTTGTGTCACATAGATAGAAAGACCACGAAAACCACAGCCTCATAAACTGCAATACAGTTACTTATTAGAAGCATAAATCAAAATAAAAAAATAGAGGATTAAATTTCCGATGAGAGTTTTGAAAAAGGGGAAAAGAAGCATCAAAGGCAGAGATTTTTTTTTGGGAAAAAAATAAGGTTTTCCTCATTTCTGCCGCGGAGGGGAAAAGACTCCATTGGTAAGTCGGCAGGAAAGTGTGATCACGTGCCAGGGGTGGAAATGTCGCGGTCCCCAGGTCGTCGTTGGCTACACTGCTGCCCCTCACCCCCATCCCTTCCCCTCTCCCCGCACCACCACGTCCGGAGTGCCTCAAGCAAGGAGGATATGTGTGGGGGTTGGGGGGGAAGGAGTAGGAGGAGTGCCAGGAGGGGATAAGGAGGCTGGATAATGCGCCAAGGAGACTTAGTGCCGTCTCTGAGAAAATTGATTTGGTTGCGGCTGTCGGAGGGATAATGCGTCATTACGTAATTGGTTCGGTTATTACCCTACCCTCTCCCCCTTCCCCCTCTTCTCCTGCCATCTCCAACACTCGAGGTTTGCCTTGAAGTGGGGGCGGGGGTCCAGGACGCGAGATAGAGGCATGGTGTGAATTCAGAAATATGCTCTGAATAAGCGTCTTCGATGTGATGGGAGTTTTCTGTTCTCTTTCTACCTATTGCGACCTCACGTCCATAGGCGATTGAACGCATGTGTGTGCATCCAACCCTCGGTCAGCCTCCCACTCCATATTACAGATGAACACGTAAATATCCCCCGCCCCAACGCACACATACGATGTATATATAAGTGAACGAATTACCCCGCATTTAGCTTTTGTTGATCCCGGATCTACCGATTGAGGGGACAAATTCATTTAACTGCATCGGTTTCATTGTTTGAATATGAAATGAAACCCCCGAGAGAGTTCATATCGGCCCAAGCCATCGCCGGCCGA
>NC_061856.1:27303863-27313863 GCF_019202785.1 Penaeus chinensis
CGACCTGTTATAACCCCTTTGAAAACCCCCATTTTATGTGTTGCCTTATTTTGATTCTCGATCAGCCCTTCTCTACCTCTTTCTTTCTCCCTCCCTTCCCTCTCCACATTCGCTCCCCTGTTCCCTATCCTTCGCCATTCCCCTCACCCCCCCTCTCATACCCCACCCTTTTCTCTCTCCTTCTCTCCTTCTCTCCATCCCCCTCCTCCCTCCCTCCCGCTCGCCTCTCCCCCGGTTATATCGCTCTTCCGCCCTTATGTCTTCTTGATTATTTGGCCTTTCGGATTTTACTCTTTTCCTTTAGGGTTCACTTTGTCCTTTTTTACAGGTTTCATTTTTTTCAGTTTCATGTTGTCATTTTTTTCATTCGTTTCTAATTTGGACATTCATTTCCTGCTGTTAATTCCTCCTCTTAACCATCTTCCTGTAATTGGCTTATCCCTTCGTGTTTCCTTATTAATGCACGCCCTAATTATCTTCTCTTCTCATCTGGCTCCTCTTTATTGCCTCTTTATCGTTATTTATTTACCTTTTCTGCTTAATCATCGTTCCTTGTCCCTCTCCCCCTCCCTATAAAGCCGTAGTCCCTTTGATAGCCTCTTTAATGTACTCTTAAACCCGGTTGCCCCCCCCCCTATGCTCCCTCTTTCTTCCACCCTCCTTGTGTGTACCCCGTTATTAACTGGTCTTTGGTTATTTTTTCTTGTTTGTGTTTTTCGACCTTTTCGTTTGATTTCTTATTATGATTTACTTTATTCTCCCCCATATTCTTATGTACACCACCTTCTTCTTCCTTCGTTATTCCCTTCCGTTTATTTTTTCTTTTCGGAACTTTTTCTCTTTCTCCTGCAGTTTTCCGTTTCTTCTTCCTCCTCCTCATTTCTTAAACGATTTTGATACGGAGTCAGGTCTTTTCTAACTCTCTCCATCCCCACTTCCCCCTCTTCACCTCCCCTTCCTTTTCCTTTCCCTTCCACTCTCCTCCTCTACCCCTCCCATTTCCCTCACCGTTCCCCCTCCCTCCCTTATTCCCTCCCTCCCTCCCTCGCTCCTTGCTTTTCCTTCCAGAGGCCCTTTAGTAGCCGCAGGGTATGTTTCACTCTGGCACTAAGGGAAGAGGTAGAAAAGTCGGAGGGAAGAGGGGGCGGCGGGGAGGGATGGGAGTGTGGCAGGGGGGCGGATGGGTAGGAGGAAAATGAAGAGGAAGAGGGGAAGGAAGAGGAGGAAGAATAGCAGGAGGAGGGGGAGAGGGAGGGTAATTAGAGGGAAGTGGGGAAGTATAAGAAGAGTGTAAAAAAGGGGACGAGAAATGGGACTGTAAAGGTAAGGATTGGTCATTTAGAAGAAGAGGGGAATCAGAGATGTTGGAGAAAGGTTCAAGAGAAGGGAAAAAGTCTACTTGTATTATATATATATATATATATATATATATATATATATACACACACACACACACACACACACACACACACACACACACACACACACACACACACACACACACACATATATATAGACAGGTGTGTGTGTGTGTGTGTGTGTGTGTGTGTGTGTGTGTGTGTGTGTGTGTGTGTGTGTGTGTGTGTGTGTGTATGTGTGTGTGAGTGAGTGAGTGTGTGTGTGTGTGTTTATACACACACACACGCGCGCACACACACGCGCACACACACACGCGCACACACACACGCGCGCACACACACACGCACACACACACACACACACACACACACACACACACACACACACACACACACACACACACACACACACACGAAAGATATTGGGTGAGTGCGTTCAATGACTGATGTGTATTTAAAGCTTTGATACTGACCTGTTTGTTAGAAACGTAAAGTAATTTGGCATAATGACTAAGTATTACGTGCTTCATACACTCGACGAGCGAGTGGAATACAAAACATGCCTGCACACAGTCCTGTTAAAAAACGCCAAAGCCTATATTTTCTGCGTATAACCCCGTTGTTTTCCTTTTCATTAGTGATCGTACCCAGCAAATTTTCTGTTGTCGTCCGCTCTTAGGGTTCTGATTCTCGACTTTTCTCTTCTAATATTTGTGAACATTCATTTTTTTTTTAAATCTTTATATGAGTGGAATATGGAAAAGGGGAAAAAACGTTTAAATATTTTTTGTCGAGCTTTTATTTGCTGAACATTTATTGCTCATCAAACTATAGGCAAAATGTTAAAAACAAAAAAAAAAATGTTTTACTTGTTTCTCTCAATGTAATGATTTTGTTAGAATGGTGAATACAAGCTAATTCCCCTTATTCATTCGGATGCAGTGTGGAACGTATTCATACTCACTTTATTTTGATAACTGTCGTAATTTTATGAATGAATGTTTCTGGTAGCAAAGAGTCTTTGATGACAGGTTGAGATGCAAGGCTCATAGACAATGACAGACGATTGCGAGTCAGATTGACAGAAACTGTAAAAAAAAATAAAACGACAAACATGTTGAGAGAGACAAACAGACAAAGAAACAGAGTGAGAGGCAGATTGACATAAGCTGTAAGAAAAAAAATCAGGCAGAGATTGACGGAGACAAATATACAGACTGACAAAGACTGACAAAAGTGTGAGTGTTAAAAAGCTTGCCAGACAGAGAAAGACAGAGACTAACAAACGCACAGCTTGACAGGCAAACCAACAGGCAGGTATAGACAGATATATAAGTAAACGTGACACATTTTTATAGAAAGAGAAAGACTATATATGTGATTACCAAATGCCGAATATATGATCCTTATTTTTAGTGGCGAATGAGATTTTGCTCTTTAAAATATTCTAAACATGATAAGAAAACATTCTGTTCGGATTTTCTTATAAATAACGACGAGGACCTGACTCCACTGAAAAAGATTAATTAATAATGTTGACATGAGCACATATTAAAAAATGATAGATGCGAGAGCAGCCCAGCCTCTGTGTCGTCTTCTGGAGTGGAGGCGGTGGGGGGGGGGGGGGGTGACCGGAAAGACAGACAAACCGACACAAAGCCACACAGACGGCTAGAAAGGCACACACATTCAGTTAGGTAAACTGACAGACAAAAAATGGTGGAGGCTAACAGCCCTTTGGCGATTAGAAGGAAGGATGGAGAAGGAAAGGAAAGTGATAAAAAGGGGGTATAGCACAAACAGGGACATAGGTTATCCTAGAGTAGGGGACGGGGAGGGGGGGGGAGCCTGGAACGCGCAGCAGGTAGCCGGCCTCCTGTGGGCGGGCAGAGAGACGGGCGTGCTTTGTAATTCCTCCAGGATGCGTGTCTGCGCACGCCCATTATCTCTAAGGCTTTGAGTTCTTTTTTTATGTTGCTTGGTCTTCCTTTCCCATCTTATTTTCCGTCAGTGTCGTTGGCTTTTTGTTTGAGACAACTTTTTCTTTCTCTCTTTAGAATCTCTCTTATTAATGGTAATAATGTCAGAATTGGCAGGCCCAATAATTATCATCATCAGACCACTGTCACTCCATTCTTATTTCCCGTTATTCTCATCATCCGTCTTTTTTCATCCCCCTTTCTTACCCTTGGTGGTATTTTTCACCGGAACAGTCTTGGGAAATCCATCTTCTTTTTTTCCCCTTAATGACCCTATCTGACCTGCCCTACAAGCTTCACAGCTCAGTCGTTCCATCTCCTTCACGATACCCTCTACCTCTGCACCCCCCCCCCCTCCTCTCTCTCTTTCCAAAAGAAGGGGAGAAAAAATCGGGTCCAGCTAAAACATCGTCAGATACAGAAGTGAAATTTCGTGTTATACTTTGAAATGAAATGTTGTAAATTGAGGTATATTATCTTCGGTCCTTTGTTGTATTTCCCACAATTTTAATTTTGTCGTTGCTATTGCGGTCTTTGGCATTAATGTTGAGGCTGGTATCTTACGGATATTATCGTTTCTATTATTGCCATCACAATCAGTGCAGTAATGATATTTTACCATTTTTCAATGTCCGTGGGCCACTTGTAGAGCGCAGTCCCAGCCTCGTCCCACTCCGCGCCGTTCCCCGGCTCCCTCGACAGTGTAGGCGTAGTAAAGATAACAGGGCTGGTGGCGCGTCGCCCTTGACATAGTAAAGATAGCTGGCTCTCCTCACCCACACGGAGATAACAGACTGGGTTCTCGCGCTCGGCGAGGGGAAAAGAGGGAGCGGAGAAAGAGGAGAAAGGAGAAAATGGCAACTGATTGCCAGGGGAGGAATGATGGTGGTGGTGATGAAGAGAAGAGTGAGCGGTATGATATTTATGATGATAATAATGAGGTATGAGGAAGAAGATGATTGCAAGAAGACATCGAAGAAAAAAGGAAAGAACAAATATTCAAATAGAAATGGTGAAGAACGTTTTTTATTCCTAACTTTCTGCAATTTCTTGCGCCCTGCAATTTCTTGCGCCGAGAATTTCTGTCATTTGTCAGTATATCTCTAGGTATCATTTTTTCCCTTCATCCGTCTTTAATGGCACGAAAATGAATTGTTCCCCTTTTTCGAAATCGCTGGAAAAGCAGACGCGGTGAGTTTTGGAAACCGGCCGACTCTGTTGAGTTATGTTCCTTCCCGGATTTATTGCCGCTTAGAGTTATTACCATCTTTCTTAATTAAAGGAAATAGGTCGTCGATTCCAGACGCCCATGCTGGAGTGAACCCTTGCTGCTGGAGGGAGTCTGAGGCGAAAATTAGATTTCTGATTACCAAGATGGACATTAATGATCGCTGATTGGCTGATGATGACACCCCCACCTGTCATCGACCAATCACGAGGCTTTATTTGCTTCTCTCTCTCTGTATGATTTTGCGTCTTGTTCGTATCACTTTCTAATCCAGAGAACCACCATCGACTTTTAGGTTTCGTTGATCAAAAGTTTTTGGTTGATGAAAGAAGGTAATCAGTTGACCTATCGTATAGACTTGGTAGGCCTACGCGGGCTGTGAAAAAGCTGCGTCCTCGACTAGGTGATGATTAGGTCTTCCTCCTGTGGGAATCCCAAAAGTAAGGAAAGGAGGCGGCAGAAAAGTGACGGAAGAGGCAAGAGAAGGGGAGAAACGGCGGAACACAGGGGTTGGAGAGAGGGGAGGTCGGTAGAGGAAAAGGAAGGAAAGGAGAGTGGGAAACGAGGAGAAGGGGCGGGGAGCGCATGACAAACTGAAAAAACCTATACATCTACAAATATTTTGTAAAGAACGCGGAAATATATAGACTACTTAGAAATAAAATATACATACATACATACATATATACATACATATACATACATATACATATACATATACATATATATACACACACACACACACACACACACACACACACACACACACACATGTGTATATATATATATTTTTTTTTTTTTTCTCACCAACGGTAATAAGCAGATTTTCAACATCAGTACTAGAAAAATTATTCTTCAAAACAGAGAAACTGATAAGCTTATGCCAAGAACTCCAACCATTAAGAATGCCGTTATGCCACCCAGAAGCGAGATTTTAGAAGTATTATGACAACACATTGTAAACACAAGTATCATTGCCAGAATTTACGTCTCGCTTTTCGGTATGTGGATTGTTGAGGCGATGTATTTACTCAGCACTCGAAAAAAAATTTTTGGATTTAGCCACGTGTTTTGCTTTGGGAAACCTGTTTTCTACTTTTTTCTTGTTCAAATTCAATTACCAAATTATTTGAATCGTTATATTCGTCACTGACCACTATTGCCAGCGTAATCTTTATCATCCTGTTTATCTGTGCATTCGTCGTTATCTCTTAATCACTAACAGATTATCAGTGTGGTAGTGGCTTCGTTATACCCAACATTTAAATAAAGCCGCCGACATACAACTAACGAAGCTTCGGGGCTTTTTCGTGTCTTTTTATTGCGGACACCAATATGTCATGGAGATAATTCAGGTCAAAAGTATGTAGTGCTAATGACCAGGGGCGGTATTCACTTAAGGTCTATGACTGTTCTTTACGATTTTGTCTGATTTGCGCTGGTGCCACATCTTAACGTTAATGTTGGTAATAGAACAAACAGTTATATTGGTAAACTTATCTCTATAAAGACAATAGTATTACACATTTTATATATCTAACAGTAATTTGGGCAACCATAGGTTTGTTGTCATTGCATCAACTGTGAAGGCGCTCGGTGCCATTTCTATTTTCGAATGTGAAAACTGTTGTAGATATATAGAAAACGAATCAGTTGGATCCAAATTCTATTTGCCATTACTGACGTGTGTGTGTGTGTGTGTGTGTGTGTGTGTGTGTGTGTGTGTGTGTGTGTGTGTATGTGTGTGTGTGTGTGTGTGTTCATCTGTCTTTGACTTGGCAAATTTCTCTATGACTCCCCGCGCGCATGTCTCCTACATTTGTATTGCTATATTTTGTTTAAATAATATATATAGCGGCACTCGCCTATATAACTGATGCAATAACAATACACGTAGGGATGCCGCGTAACATTTGGATATACTAAATGTGTAATATTACCGTTATAATGTAAGCAGGATTTATTACCATATGTACCTTATCTAGTTATTACAACATATTAATATAAAGGTTTGTTCTATTTATCAGCACGGGACAAATCAGAGACAAAACACACACACACACACACACACACACACACACACACACACACACACACACACACACACACACACACACACACACACACACACACACACACACACACACACACACACACACACACACACACACACACACACACACACACACACACACACACACACACACACACACACACACACACACACACACACACACATCTACATATATACATATATACATATATACATTTACATATGCATTTGTATATACATTTACAAATATATATATATATATTTGTATATATATTTATATACATATATTTATTTGCATATTTATATGTATGTATGCATATATATGTATTTATGTATACATATGTATATATACGTATATATACACACATGTATACATATACACGCATGCATGCATGCATGCACGCACTTACAAAGTGTGAGTGTGACTATATATATGCATATATACACACACTATATATATACATATGTATATACATGCATAAATATATATACATATATATACATATGCACACACACACACACACACACACACACACACACACACACACACACACACACACACACACACACACACACACACACACACACACACATATATATACACACACACATATATATGTATATATCACGCACACACACACACACACACACACACACACACACACACACACACACACACACACACACACACACACACACACCACACACACACACACACACACACACACACACACACACACACACACACACACACACAGACAAACACACACACACACACACACACATATATATACACACACACACACATATATTTGTATATATACACACACACACACACACACACACACACACACACACACACACACACATGTATAAATATATACACACAAATATGTATACACACACACACACACACATGTATAAATATATACACACATATATGTATACACACACACACACACATACATGTATATATATACACACAAACACGCACACGCACCTCGACGGTAGCACATACTAGAGGTTTGTCAAGTGATGAGCTATTAGACGAGTCGGAGGGAGGGAGGGAGGGACGGTGGGGACAAGGGTTAATTATTTCTCTGATGTTACTGGTTCGCATGAGATGTATTTCGCTTACAAGGGATATCCGAACTTGGGCATGCAAGCCTGGTGTGGTGTCTTAGTCTTTGGGTTCGTGTCATGTAGATTTTACGGAATAAATCCTGCTTTATCATTTGGTAAATAATATATTCTGTATGCAAACAAGAGCATGCAACTATAATAACAGAAGTTGAACGGAACAGGGGAAGAGCGTACATTAAAATCAAGTGAAGAGGAACTAAGGGGAATAACAAAGGGGAATAAAGCTGGCTGTAACAAAGGGACATTAACGCTGTTCATGAAACACACCTGTTGACCCACTCGGCCATCGCTGTGCCACATTGCTATGGTTTAATAAATGGTCACTTCATTTTCTCTTTCGCTCTGCCTCTCAGCGCGTCTGTCTATTTGTCAACCTGTCTCGCCATGGCCTGTTTCTACTTCTGCTACCATTTTCAGTATTTTTGTGCCCTTTTTCTTGTCCTATTCTCTTTTTATCTCTTCATCTCTCTTTATCTCCTTATCCCTGTACTGTATCATTTGCATCTCTGTGTCTCTCTCTGTGAATCTCTGCATCTCTCTCTCTCTCTCTCTCTCTCTCTCTCTCTCTCTCTCTCTCTCTCTCTCTCTCTCTCTCTCTCTCTCTCTCTCTCTCTCTCTCCCCCTGTCCCTCTCCCTCTCCCTATCCCTCTCCCTCTCCCTCCCTCCCTCTCCTTTTCTCTTTCTCTCTCCCCTTTCTTTCTCTTTCCTCTCACTTTTCATCATCTCTCTACTTTCTTTTTCCCAAACAGCACACCACAACTTCGTTCTTATAGGGTATTGGCTTGAACGCACGTCGACATGATTGATTGGCTCCGCTCGGGATTCATTATTTGGGTGTACGTGAGAGGTACACTGTGACTGCCTTTTCCTCCATGCTATGTCGAGAGTTCCGTGTGTGAGCGCGTGTGCGTGCGCCTGTATGATTGTGTCTGTGTCTGTATGTTTCGGTCTGTGTCTGCATGTTTGTATGTCTGTATGCCTGTCTGTTCACACTGTCTTTCTATGTATCAGTGATCGTGTCTGTGTGTGATCAGCAAATACGGGAGCACATGGTTAATTGGACGTGGGTGAGATGAACAGGAAGTAAATAAAGACTTAGATATATTCTCTCTCTCTCTCTCTCTCTCTCTCTCTCTCTCTCTCTCTCTCTCTCTCTCTCTCTCTCTCTCTCTTTTCCCCTATCACTTCCCCTCCCCCTCCCTCTCTCCCTCCCTCCCTCCCTCCCTCCCTCCCTCCCTCTCTCTCTCTTTTACTCCCCCGCTGTCCATCACCTCTCTCTCTCTCTCTCTCTCTCTCTCTCTCTCTCTCTCTCTCTCTCTCTCTCTCTCTCTCTCTCTCTCTCTCTCTCTCTCTCTCTCTCCCTCCCCCTCCCCCTCCCCCTCCCCCCTCCCCCTCCCCCTCCCCCTCCCTTTCTCTTTCTCTTGCGCTTTTGTCTTTCATGTATTCTATATATTCATGTTTTTCCAGTGTGTTCTTTGCCCTGATTTGTGTGTTCTGTTTTATGTTCTATATTTTGTTAAACTTCATGTCGCATGTTATTTCATGTATTTCGTCTCACTTTACATTTAATAATTCCCGCTCTATACTCGTGTTTTCCCTTGTTTTTACGCACTTCATAGATCAACTGGCGTTTCCTATTCCTTTTTTGGTTATCAGCCCCCATTTCCATTTATTTTTTTTATCGCGTATCAGTTCCCATTTTCTTTTGTATCCATCGCACGTATCAGTTCCCATTTTCTTTTATTTCCGTCTCACGTATCAGTTCCCATTTTCTTTGATTCCTTCTTCGCGTATCGCTTCCCATTTTTCTCACTTCGACGTTTTCCTTATCGTCATTCCTCTGATGCCTCAACATAACCGGCAGCGCGACCTTTGCTTCTTTGATTGGCGCCCTCCCAGCACGCATCACTGGAAAGAGGGGGGTGGGAGATAGAGAAACAGAGGGAGGGGTGGAGGGAGGAGGGGTTAGGAGATGAAGAGAGAGAGAGAGAGAGAGAGAGAGAGAGAGAGAGAGAGAGAGAGAGAGAGAGAGAGAGAGAGAGAGAGAGAGAGAGAGAGAGAGAGAGGTACGTGGTTGCTTAAGGCTAAAGCTTCAAGGCATCGGAAGGATGAGGAGAAGCAAAGAAAAGGGAGTATAGAGCTACAAGACACATTTCAAAGAGTGGGAAGCGATTTGCAAAGACTGGGAGATTAGAAGGAAATGGGGGAGGGCAGGTAATCCCTAATTGAGAGAAAGAAG
>NC_061856.1:27343863-27346363 GCF_019202785.1 Penaeus chinensis
TTAGCTCAGACGTTTTATGTTAGGGATTCGTTGGCTTCCATTTATCATGGAGCTTCTCAAACGCACCTTAATTAAATCTCGCAACGATTAGGTTCTCACATTTTTGTCTCTCGGGCTCTTTGTCTGCCTGTGAATTTCTTTCCTGCCTTTTATCGCTGCATTGAAGGTGTTTGTTTTTCAAAGTCCTCGGGATTATTCTTTTTAGAGTCTTAACTTTTAGTGTTTTATTTTATTTGCCCTCCTTTTTCCAGCCTCTTGTGCTCCCATTTTCCTCCAAACTTTTGTATTTGGATCTCTCTTCGCTTTTGTATTCTCTCACTTCTGTATCCTCTCGCCCGCCCAGATTCTGCCATATTCCTTTTCTATTTATTTACTCCCCCTTTTCTTCCACATACTTTTCTTTCCCCGCCTCCTCCTCCTCCTCCTCCTCCTCCTCCTCTTCCTCCTCTTTCTCCTCTTCCTCCTCTTTTTCCTCTTTCTCCTCCCTTCTCTTCCTCCTCCTCCCTCCTCCCCCTTCCTCCTTCTCCTCCTCCTCCTACTCCTCCTCCTCCTCCTCCTCCTCCTCCTCCTCCTCCTCCTCCTCCTCCTCATACTTTTCCTTCCCCTCCTCCTCTTCCTACTTTCTCCTCCTCCTCCTCCTCTTTCTCCTCCCCCTTCTCCTCCTCCTTCTTCTTTTCCTCCTCCTCCTCCCCCCCCTCCCCCTCCTCCTCCTCCCCCCCTCCCCCTCCCCCTCTTCCCTTCTCCTCCTTCTCCTCCTCTTCCTCCTCCTCCCCCTCCTCCTCCTCCTTCTCCTCCTCCTCCTCCTCCTCCTCCTCCTCCTCCTCCTCCTCCTCCTCCTCCTCCTCCTCCTCTTCCTCCTCCTCCTCCTCTTCCTCCTACCTTCTCCTCCTCCCTCCTCCTGTTCCTCCTTTTCCTTCCTCTCCCTTCCTCCTCCTCCTCTTCCTCCTCCTCTTCCTCCTCCTCTCCCTCCTTCTCTCCCTCCTCCTCTCCCTCCTCCTACTCTTCCTCCTCCTCTCCCTCCACCTCCTTCTCTTCCTCCTCCTCCTCCTCTCCCTCCACCTCCTCCTCCTCCTCCTCCTCCTCCTCCTCCTCCTCCTCCTCCTTTCCCTACCTCCTCCTACCTCTCCTCTTCCTCCACCACCTCCTCCCCTCTACTCCTCCTTCCCCTTCCCCTCCTTCCCCTCCCTCTTCCTCCTCCTCCTCCTCCTCCTCCTCCTCCTCCTCCTCCTTCTTCTTCTTCCCCTCCTTCTCCTTCTCCTCCTATCCCTACTACTACTGTTCATCGTCTTCTCTTTCTTTTCCCTTAACTTATACTCCTCCTCTCCCTCCTTCTTCTCCTCCCCTTCCTCTTCTTTATCTTCTCCTTTTGCCACAACCTCTTCTCCTTCTCCTTCTCCTTCTCTTCCTCCACCACTTGCCTCGCTCCTTTCTCAGGGTTTTCCCCTTGGTTCCACGCGCCTCGGGCAGCTCCCCTTTTGTGGCAGCAAAATAATCGCTTCCTCCTTCCGTTTGGGGGCTTCCTCCTTGCCGATACAACCCACAGCAATCGTCGGACTTTGGTTGGATATTTGGGGAGGGGGTGGGGGGTCCTTTAAGGGGGAGGAGGAAGAGGAGGGGGAGAGGGGGCGGGGGAAGAAAAAATGGAATCCAATGCAGACAGACAGGACTTCCTTTCGTGTAAGCAGAAATTATGTCGTTTTTTTTTTTATAGTAAGGGTAGTGAGGGGATTTGGTTATTCTAGTAGAATCCTCCCGTCTCCTTGTCCCTCCCCCTTCCCCCCTCTCTCTCTTTCTCTCACCCGCTCTCCCTCGCATTAGTTTACTCTCTCTCTTGCGATTTTTTCTCCCTCTCTTCCCTCTCCTCTTCTTTCGTTATGTCATGACATGAGAATGATTGGAGATTTGTGGGGCGTAGGGGGGGGAGGGGGCTGTAGGACAGGAGTGCCGGCGAGGGTGACAAGGGGTCCACCTGGTGTTATAGTGGCAATACAGCTGTTGTAAACATGAGACCCTGACGTTTTATGATACAAGCTGCAATTGTTATTCAGGAAAATGCACATTATAGACATTTTCTAAGTAAAACAGGAGACCAAATTAGCGACTCATTGTCCAGTATTACCACTTGACCACCAGATTCTTTTGATTGAGAGTACCATATTGAAAACGGGAAATTTCGATTATAGTTAATCAATTTTGTAAATAGTTTGGCAATCCCCCCCGACAAAGGCAGCGTGTTTACCTAATCTGCAGTAAGGCAATAGGGGACGTGTTATGCTGTCCATCACGGTTGCGCGTGTGACAAAAACTGTAAATCCTCAGCGAAGACTTTAATTCCTCTGTCCGTTCGGCACTCGTCCAGCCTAAACACCTGCGCTGTCCAATCCCCGCCCCGTGTCCCTACCCCCCCCCCCCCCCTCCCTCCCGTTTCACACCAGCCTCGGGCAACCTTCCCCGGATCCGTTTCATTCATTTTCATTCGCTTGCTTCTATTCGTAATCGA
>NC_061856.1:27351363-27373863 GCF_019202785.1 Penaeus chinensis
AGTGGGCGGAGAACGGAAAATGGGAGAAAAAGTGGATGTAAGGAAAAGAAAGTAAAATGAATAGCCATGGATAAAAAACTATATATATATTTCCTCTCCCTCCCTTGTATTGACATTCCTTAGATCGTTGTTTTGTCGTTTTCAAGAACTTTTCAGCCCCTCTCTTCCCCCAAATATGTAAAAGAATTCTCGCGCGTTTGGGGACTTGCTTGAGCATTGTAATGCACACGTTTTTCTTCCCTGGCTCCCGTTTTTTGTGTTGCCATCTGCTTATTCATAGATTCGTAGAAAACGAGATGCCGTTGTAAGAACGTGTCTTTCATCGGAGTGGGGAAAAAGCCGCGGTGATGAGGGGGATAATTATGATAATGCAAAGGAGTATTTGAGTAAGTGGCTCATTTTTGCATCAGAGAACCATTTTGTGTAGCTGCTGAAAGCATGTGTGCTACTTCGGGAAAAGTAGACGCGCTGAACGTTTTTTTTTATTGCCTTTTTTTATATACATATGTATGCATAATTTTGTGTTTATTGATTTGCAAATTCTGGCGATTATTCATCATTATTTTTGGTGTTATAGTTATAGTCAATTTTTTTTACAAACACACACGCGCGCACACACACACGCGCGCACACACACACACACACACACACACACACACACACACACACACACACACACACACACACACACACACGGACGCACACGAAAGAGAGAGAGAGAGAGAGAGAGAGAGAGAGAGAGAGAGAGAGAGAGAGAGAGAGAGAGAGAGAGAGAGAGAGAGAGAGAGAGCGAGAGAGAGAGAGAGGGGAAGAGAGAGAGAGAGAGAAAGAGGAAGAGAGAGAGAGAGAGGGAATTGATAAATAAAGAGAGAGATAGAGAGAGAGAGAAATGATATATATATGTATATATATATATATATATATATATATAGAGAGAGAGAGAGAGAGAGAGAGAGAGAGAGAGATAGAGAGAACTGATAAATAAATAGAGAGATAGAGAGAGAAATGATAAATAAATAGAGAGATAGAGATATATAGATCGATAGATAGATAGATAGAGAGAGAGAGAGAGAGAGAGAGAGAGAGAGAGAGAGAGAGAGAGAGAGAGAGAGAGAGAGAGAGAGAGAGAGAGAGAGGAAGAGAGAGATAGAGAGAGAGAGAGGAAGAGAGAGAGAGAGAGAGAGAGGAAGAGAGAGAGAGAGAGAGAGAGAGAGAGAGAGAGAGAGAGAGAGAGAGAGAGAGAGAGAGAGAGAGAGAGAGAGAGAGAGAGAGAGAGAGGAAGAGAGAGATAGAGAGAGAGAGGAAGAGAGAGATAGAGAGAGAGAGGAAGAGAGAGAGAGAGAGAGAGAGGAGAGAGAGAGAGAGAGAGAGAGAGAGAGAGAGAGAGAGAGAGAGAGAGAGAGAGAGGAGAGAGAGAGAGAGAGAGAGAGAGAGAGAGAGAGAGAGAGAGAGAGAGAGAGAGAGAGAGAGAGAGAGAGAGAGAGAGAGAGAGAGAGAGAGAGAGAGAGAGGAAGAGAGAGAGAGAGAGAGAGGAAGAGAGAGAGAGAGAGAGAGAGGAAGAGAGAGAGAGAGAGAGAGGAAGAGAGAGAGAGAGAGAGAGAGGAAGAGAGAGAGAGAGAGAGAGAGAGAGAGAGAGAGAGAGAGAGAGAGAGAGAGAGAGAGAGAGAGAGAGAGAGAGAGGAAGAGAGAGAGAGAAAGAGAAAGAGAGAGAGGAAGAGAGAGAGAGAGAGAGAGAGAGAGAGGAAGAGAGAGAGAGAGAGAGAGAGAGGAAGAGAGAGAGAGAGAGAGAGAGGAAGAGAGAGAGAGAGAGAGAGAGAGAGAGAGAGAGAGAGAGAGAGAGAGAGAGAGAGAGAGAGAGAGAGAGAGAGAGAGAGAGAGAGAGGGAGGAAGAGAGAGGAAGAGAGAGAGAGAGAGAGAGAGAGAGAGAGAGAGAGAGGGAGGAAGAGAGAGGAAGAGAGAGAGAGAGAGTGTTGTGAGGAGACAAAGGCAGCGCTACACAACGACATCCTTGTTAATGGAGTCTCCCATGAGGAATAAGACTCACTTTGTTTTCTCACGGACCGAATGTTAAAGCCGGTCTTCAGTTTATCTTCCTTTTCAGGACTCGGCCGTTCGGTTCCTCTTGCTATCAATCAGTATTATGCCTCATGTCGCTTTGACCGTCAGTCAGTCAGTGACAAGCCAAGGTATTTCGTCGAGGAATGCGTATGCGTCTCTCTCTCTCTCTCTCTCTCTCTCTCTCTCTCTCTCTCTCTCTCTCTCTCTCTCTCTCTCTCTCTCTCTCTCTCTCCATCTCTCTTTCTCAACTCTCGTCTCTATCTCCCTCTCCGTCTCCCTCACCCCCTCCCTTAACTCCCCTTCTCCCTCACCCTTCCCTTCTTTTTTTCATTCTCTTCCTTTCTCTTTCCTAAATTTTCCCTCTCCTTCTCCCTTTTCCTCTCCTCTCTCTCTGTTCTCCATCTCCCTCTTTATATCTATTACCCTCTCCTCCCCCCTCTCCCTCTCCCGCTCACTCTCCCTCTCCTTCTCCCGCTCACTCTCCCTCTCCTTCTCCATCTCCCTCACTCTCTCCGTTGTCATCGATCAGTATTCATCTTTCACTGGACGAGTCAATTTCCCCTTATTCTGCTCGTATTTTCTCGTCTTTATTCATTATCTTTTTTCCATTTCACTTTCACCTGTGAATAGTCTTTATTTCATTTATTCTGGTTAGTTTCCATGCCCTTCTTTTGCATCTTTCTTTCCCTCTCATATTTTCCTTCCTTTCATCGTTAACGCTCTACCCTCTTCTCTTCCCAGCGCCCGATTTTTTTTTTTTTCGCGTTACTTCGTAAACTCACGGTACTTTGAATGTCGAAAAAATGTCACCGTCATCTGTACATGTCTCTTACTTCCCCCAGCAGGTATTCTCCCCCCACCCCTTTTCCTTTACCCTCACCCTCCCTCTACTCCCGTATCCCCCCCTCTTAACCTTCCTCCCTCCTCGTTTATTCCCCTGCCCCACCCTCTTCCTCCCTCCGTTCTGTCCCCGTCCTGATCCAGGTCTGTGTTTGACGGTTCTCTCAAATGTCGAAATAGGAGGTTTTCGATGCTTTATTATTATTTTGGATTCTTTTTCTTTATTCGCATATATATTGGATGGTGCTTGATTATTAGCGGGTCTACTAAGGAAAAGTGAACGGAGGAGGCAAGCATCATGGGAAGGGGGAAGAAGAAGAAACGTAGATGGAAATGAGAGACCGACAAACCGACAGATAGAGAGAAATATGAAAGGTAGTGGACGACAAAGCCCGAGATATAGAAATCCCTAAGACTTTTGAAGGTTAGGGATTTAGTTGGTCTTGGGCGGGCCCTCCAAGCGCCCTCCGAATTTACGGCTCGGAATGATCCAGATGGCTGCTAACAAATGTACCTCCTTCATTTTTTTCGTTCCTTTTGGATGTACGCCATTATATTATCTGCTGCGTAAGGGGGCGAGGCGAAAGCAGCCAGCAAGTCGGGTCGCGGGAAAAGAACGGAAATGGAGGTTGGTCTTCGCGAAAATTGCTGCCTTTCATTTGAGGAAAGTCAATGGACGGTCTTTTTTTTCCTTTTTTGTAAAGAGCGTATTAACTCATGATTATGCATGAAGGCTGATATGCAGTTTATATATATATATATATATATATATATATATATATATATATATATATATATATATATATATATATTTATATATGTGTATAAAAAATGTACGTATATATATATATATATATATATATATATATATATACACACATACATACATATGTATATATACATATATATGTATGTGTGTGTGTGTGCGCGCGTGTGTGTGTGTATGTGTGTGTGTGTGTGTGTGTGTGTGTGTGTGTGTGTGTGTGTGTGTGTGTGTGTGTGTGTGTATGTGTGTGTGTATGTGTTATGTATATGTATATGCATATACATGTACATATACATACACATATGCATATCTATATGTATGTGTATATGTATATATGTATATGTTTATATATATCTGTATATATATATATATATATATATATATATTATATATATACATATACAGGCATATGTGTATATATATATACATATATATATATATATATATATATATATATATATATATATATATATCAAAGCACGCAAGTTGCTTCTGCCAAGACGACCATCCCTCCCCTTTTTCTTTCCTTGACCCCCCCCCCCCCCCGCCACCCTTCCGAATGCCACACTGCGATGCGAAACTTCCAGACCATAATCATTTGTCCTGGCACCGGCACTGGCACCTTTTACTCTCGTATCTTTTTATTGTTCCTCTGACTAGCTGTTGAGGCGGTTTGTACGTGAGGCGCTTAAGGAATCTCTTCTTCGAGGCTGCGATTTGTGGCTTTTGTTTTTCATTTAGTATTGTCCTCTGTCATTTATTTAAGTATATTGGAGTGTTTTTATTATCTGCTTATAATTCAGTCCAAGTGGCAAGAAGGAATTTTTTTTGCATCATTAACTGTAAATGTAAATAATGACTGTATAATCAGTATATATATCTTCTTAGGGTTTCCTTAATCTTCTTATATATTTTTTCTGCCTTTTAGTTTATCATGGAACGCCCTAATATATGTGAAATTAATTATTCGTCTGGCAACAGAATCAAAGCATGGCAACCCCCTCGGCGACTCCCAAGGAAATTGTGACTTTCCGTGTCACTTCCAGAGCCGTTGTCACAAGCCTTCCTCCCCTCCCTGACATTTCGCAGTTGTTAGGGTTTACGCTCCCTGGGCTATTTTGTTAATATCGTTCCCCTTTCACCTCTCTTTAAGCTCGTCGTTGTTAAAAGCGATCTCTGACGGCCCCTTTCAGCCGTTTTGCCCCTCCCCCCTCTCGCTCCGAGGTGTTCTGAGGGAGAGAGACGGGAAACATAGGATACACAGAGCAAGAGGGAAGAACTAGAACGGGAAAAAGGACAGGGGGAAAATGCCTTGTGCAAACCTCGTGTATAATGAGGAACAAGAAGGCTTTCTAAAGGTATGCAGATTGTGCTTGGAGCTGAAAAGTTAACGCGGGGAAAATGGGATCAGTTGAATTGGAGGTGGGGGGGACTTTATGTCTCGGTTAGGGTGGGGGAGGGGAGGCTGTTGTGGGAGTGGTGGGAAGAGGGGTAGTGGAGGTAGAGGAAGACGGGAGGGGGATGTGGGAGTGGTGGGAGGAGGGTTAGTGGGGGTAGAGGAAGACGGGAGGGGGATGTGGGAGTGGTTGGAAGAGGGGTAGTGGGGTAAGAAAGAGGGGGGGTGGTAGAGGAGTGGTGTAGGAAGAGAGAAGAGAAGGGTGGTCTGTGTTGATTGAAAAATATATGGGGGGGGGGGGGTAAGAGTGAGGAGGATGACGTGAGGGAGGTAGAGGAATGTAGGTGGTATGGGCATTTTGGAGGAATAGGGTAGGTGGAAGTGAGAGTGGAAGAGGAAGAGAGAATGGTGCTGTGGGTTGAGGGGTAGTTTGGGTAGTGGACGAGAAAGGCTGGTGGGATGATGGAAGAAAGGGGGAGGGCGCTGTAAGGGTAGTGGAGAATGGGAGAACACGACGGTTTTCATTATTTACCCCTTCCATCTCCCTCCCCCCCCCCCCTCTCTCTCTCTCTCTCTCTCTCTCTCTCTCTCTCTCTCTCTCTCTCTCTCTCTCTCTCTCTCTCTCTCTCTCTCTCTCTCTCTCTCTCTCTGCCGCATATAGCAGAGCCTTGATTCTTCCGTGTTTACTCCCGTGTTGTTAAGTGCCTCTCCAGAGGTCCCTCTTCACGCCCCTTGACACGTTATGTTTCCCCTCTGTCCTCCCCTCGCGTCATGTGTTTCCCCTCGAGCCATGTGTTTCTCTCGTGAGGAAGGAATGTCAACAGCGGCCCTCCTGGTCTGTCGGAGATATTTCCTCGGAATCACTTTTAATGACCTTGACATGGCATTGAAATTATCTCTGAAGCTGACCCTCAGCAGGAAGGGCCCTCGAATGTTTGATAACTGATATGTGGTGAACAATATTGCCTTCATCTTATAGACAAACAAGTTCTTCAAATCCGTCTTCTATTCACCCCAAAGAAGTCTTGCTCAGCTCTCGCATGGTGCAATGTATTCTTGACGTAGAAGGAGTTACAGCGCTGACTTGAAGGAGCTGCATCATTTGTCTGACTCCAAGACGTGGGAGGCAATAATCGAAATGGGATCTATGCATCGGCGCTTGTCCTGTGTAGAGGGGGGCACTTAATAGCCCAAACTAAAGATACACCGGAGGTACCCCGTCAATAACAAAGGTCAAAAATGAAAAACTATTGTACCACGACTTTCATTTTGAAAACATGACATTTTTCTCCCAAGAAGTAAAATAACTTTTGCAGATTTGCAAAATGTCTTTGTCTGAAAATGGAAAAAAAGAAGTTCCCTCTTCAGGCGATACACATTTCTTAGCGAGAATGACTTTTGAGGCTTTGTTTCCGTCTGCGGCGAGATCCCTGCGGCTCCGGGGAGGAACACTCCATCGTAATCAGCTGGCACATCTTACACATCTAAGAAACCATCTGCGGCTTGATCACCGCCACCTGATGAAGGAAGATGGCGAATCGGAGTATTCCTCCCGACGAAGGGAATGAGTCGGAATAAAAGAGCTTTGTGTGCGCGTCTCTCTTTAAGTGCATGTGTGTGTAGGCTGTGAGTTTGCGTGTTCATGAATGTGTGTGTTTTTTTTTTTTATCGGAGAAACTATTGCCTTCTTATTTTAAACCTTTTCATTTGTTTCGTGTAGCATCGTATGCATGTAAACTTGTGAATGTTTCCTGGAAGTTGTTTGAGAACAGATATGCAATAGCAAATGGTTACACTAAGTGTTGGTCTTTGTGATCTAAGAGTTGTATACATGTACATGTTTTATTTACGTGTGCCTATAACCATTTCTGTGCGTGTATATGCCTCCACACTGTCCCTGTGAGGGGAGAAAGGAAATTATATGAATATAGGAAAAGGGAGAGGCGAAAAGAAAGACGACAGTCAGAGGAAATAGCAATGGCCTTGTTTATAGATTTGGTGACGGAAATCGAGGTCGTCAGAGGGCGTGTCGTGGAGGGCGAAAAAACATCTAAAGTGTGACATCTAAGAGGTGATGAGACGAGTGCCAAGGAAAAGTGTGGATGGTTAATTGATTATCTGATAAGGTGCGAGAAGAGGGGAGGGAGGCTGGATGGATGGTTTAGCGTTTGAAGGGATGGATTAATAGGTGTTGTAGGGATGGATGGTTAGGTGAACGAGTAGGGAGGCAGACCAAATAGATGGGTGGGTAGATAAATGGGCAGGTGGATAGATAGATAAACGAAAGATCTATACAACTACATGTGTACGTATAATTTGTAAAGCAAAGAGAGGAAAGGGGACAGGGAAGAGAGAAAGGGAGGGGTGAGGGGGGGAGGGGCGAAAGGAGGGAAGGGGATCTGCCCAGTAAGATAAGGTTGAGTGAGTTGTCTTGCAAGAAGGTGGCGAGGACTAGGGGAGGCGGGGTGTTTAGTGAGATAGTGAGATAGTACGAGAGAGCGCGAGCAGAGGCTGGAGTGAAAGGTACACTTATAGTTTTGGTGTGGACTTACGTTATGAAGGCTTTGGGGTTTAAGGAGTTGACGGAGTAAGCGATAAATTTATGGATATATATATATATATATATATATATATATATATATATATATATATACACACACACACACACACACACACACACACACACACACACACACACACACACACACACACACACACACACACACACACACACACATACACATATATACACTATATACATGCATATATACATTTACATGTACATATATTCAGACACGATTATAATGATTTCTTCATTCTAAGACAGTGAAAGAGCTATTCAGACAGACTAAGTGCAGCGCGAAAACGGTATGTTAAAGCAGTTATTTTAAGGTAAGAGATGGTGCCCACTGAAGCGAAAGGTTATCCCGTACAGGGTATTTGGTTACCACTCTAGCGGTTATCGAATCCTCTTAAAACGGTTGGAGAAAGGAGAGGATATGGAGAAAGAAAAATAATGCGAAGAAATGAAGAAGAAGAAGAAGAAACAAAACCCTTAAGATTAGCAGCAGGAAGTGAGGTTCTCTACCGCCAGCGGGGAAGAGAAGGGCAGATGAACGGTCCCGAGAACACGTAAAGGAGGCGAGGCAAACGAGGTTAAAGAGCGGGTGATAGAGAGTCGGGGAATGAACGGAGTGGAAAGGACAATTCGAGTGAACCTCATCACGGCAAAGAGGGTGAAGGGCCGAGGAAGGAAAAATGTGCAAAGGAGAGAAGGGAGGAGAGATGAGGCAGCGAACGGGATAAGCCGAAAGAGAGGGAAAGAGGGTGAGGGAGAAAGATCATTTCTGTAGTTCAAGTTATGTCCAAAAGGGGAAAATGTCTATGTTGATAAACAAATTCTTGCTGTTCAGAAGCCAGTAATTTTGTTTGTAACTGAATAGTGTTGTTCATAGAATAAAGCAATATATATAAACTACGACCTTCACGATCTCGGTAAAAAAAAAAAAAAAAAAAAAAAAAAAAAATCAGTCCTACTTGAAAGAAACGTTATATAATTTTCCATAGGTTGTTTGACGCGGTTTTGCTGGCTGAAGGCCCCCGAGTGTCAAAGGTCGTGCCAGACTGCAGGTTAAATGGGTCGAAACACGAGATTGAAATCGTGTCGTCTGACATGAGCCTCGACCGGTGTTTTTGCCGGTCTTTGGCTGTTCATCCGAGAGTTCAGAGTTCAAGGTTCAAAGGTGTGGAGAGAAGGAGGGGGAAGGGGAGCGGGATGGGGACGGGAGGGGGAAGAGAAAGAGGAAGAGGGAGAAGAAGGAGGAGAACGAGAAGAAGAAGAAGAAAAAGAAGAAGAAGATGAGAAGGAGGAGGAGGAGGAGGAGGAGGAGGAGGAGGAGGAGGAGGAGGAGGAGGAGGAGGAGGAGGAGGAGGAGGAGGAGGAGGAGGAGGACGAAGAGAAGATGAAGAAGAGCCCCGGTGGTCGCTGGTTTATCCCGTCATATTTCACTTCAGCATTTGAGGCGTGTGTGTGGGCGTGTGGGCGGGATGTGACACACCGAAACGCATGGCTTCCTTTATGTGACGTTTGCTTGACTTATGATGTGGTTCTCTTTCGAAATAAGTATGCGATAAATAACACGTTTGCGGGCGCCCATGGTGTCCGAGGGCGAGGGATTGATCACAGACTCATTCGTTCTACTTGAGGCTTATATGTAACCTCATGAAGACGTGCTTGAGGACACTGGCGCGGAGGCAGCTAGAACACGTGGATGAGCTATGAGTGGGTGTCTGAGAGGGCGGATCGGAAGGTGGGGTGGGCGTGGTCCTAGTGGAGGATGGCGGGCTAGTTATGTTGAGGGACGTCAAGGAGGTTGGGCGGGCGGGGTGAGGCTCGCGGCTTTTGAAAAGGTGGGGAGGTGGGCACACGGGGGGGGGGGGGGGGGTCTTGGAAGCGGGGTTGTGACTGAATGAAAAGATGTTGCGAGAGGAAAGAGATAGGAACGCCAGACTGTGGGACGGGGGAAGGGAGGATGGCACACTTCGAAGTGTGACTTAGAAAAGTGATTTGAACTGTTTTCTGGGAAGTTAAGTGAATTTTAAGACAAGTGAGTAAAACTGTAGGCGGTCCAAAAAGTGTAAGCTTGAAGTTGGGCTGGGAAAAAAGAGACTAAGCTTACATTTGAGTTAAGGAAAGTGGATAATCTAGTGAAAGAAGACGACCTAAACTTTCAAAATATAGGTGTGCGAAAAGGGGATCTTGAATCAAAACCCATCAAAACCTTCCAAGCTTACTGTCAAAGACGAATAAGAAAGCTACAAACTAAACTCGGGAGAATTGGTCAGGGCTGTGGAGATGGAATGTTCAGACTGCTTAAGCTTAAAGAAAAAGAAAAAGTGAATAAGCTTAAAGGCGGACTGGGGAAGGTCGGCTGGGAAGACGAGCAGGGAAGGACGGGCGGCCGAGCGACCCGGCTGGCGGGAAAGTCTTCTTATTGACCTCAAGGGACCGCCCTGTCCTTGCATTAATTAAGGAGCGCGTGCTTCGTGATAGTCCCCAGAACCGTGTATAATTGCACCTTGTAAATATGTAATTAACCTGTCCACAGGAATAAAGCCCGTGTCTTGCATAATTCTGTTTGTTTTTTCCCCGCCTGCGTCCGTTTGTGCGACAGTGTGTGAGTGACACCGCCGGGGATGCTCGTTTTTTTTTTTTTTTTTTTTTTTTCAGTTTAGATGATCTTTATTTATTTTCATAAAAGATTTATACGGCAAAAAATCCGAACAAAACATCAGGATTCTGAAAGAACGAGAAAAATAAAACAATATAGCTCAGCAAATAACAACACAGATGTCACACCGATGACGTCATTTATAGATAGTGTATATAGTGCCATCCACCTCCCCCCCCCCCCCCATGGACTAACAGATATGTCATAAACATTCCAAAAATTCCCGTTGTGTCAGAAATATCAGGCCAACAGAAGTATTAGTCCAACAGAAACACCGGACCAACAGAACTATTGAACCCTTGGTGTTCGGACATGTTGCATGCTTCTTTTAACTTGGTCATGTCAGAACGTCGGGTTGCTTGCATATATTCATGACCGTAGTTTGGGTTAGAAACAGCAAAGGTATCGGCGGCGATTCATTCTGGAATGACAGATGTCTTGTCTCACAGGCTTTCATAATTGTCACGTTGTTATGAGTGGTTTCACCCTTTTGTATAGTGACACAATTATGTGCACACTTATGCAAGTTCCTTATCCAAAACTTGAATAGAGCATCTACGTAGGGTACATACTGTAGGATGTATACATAGGATGCTTACACAAGGGGCGTACACGAGATCCAAAGACAGCAAGCATTCCCATTCGATGTACACAGTAGCAAGCACGCCATGAGCACAAGCGACAGGCAGCCTCCTGAGGGCTCCAGCAGCCGTGTGCAGAGCACGTTCGCTCGCGGCGCCTCCTCCAGGTGTCTATACTCGGCTCCACCATCGACGTTGAAGACACGCTGAGATGAGTTCCTTTGTTTTGGCTCTCATTATTGTCCGTACACAGTCTCCTCGCTGCCTTCACTCTCCTTCACTGCATCACATCGGTTCTTGCGTCCCTGTTGCACTGCTTTCTCTCTTCTGCTCTTCTCTCGCTTCTTGCCTTTGCTCTTTTCTCACATCTCTTCTTCTCTTTATCTCTTCTCTTCTATTTCTTGCTTTTTTAATTTCCCCTGGTTGTTCTTTTTTATCATCTTGTCTTTTGCCGTCTATTCGCATTTGATATTTTTTTCTTTCCCTACCTTTCTTTTCTTTCGCTTGAGTGATTCTCGCCTTGTACCATTTCCCCCTTTTACTGCTATCTGCTTTCACACTTAACCCTGCTTCATTAACACATTTTTTTTCCGTTTCCCTTTCACTACATCTCTCTTCTACTCCCTGCCACGCGTTTACTCTGATGGTGTTTCTTGTGCACTTGTACCATTTTATACTTTCTTTATGTCCTATCTGATATACTACCTCTTGTCGCGCTTGCCATCCATTATTGCGCTTTTCATTTTCTCTCCTACGGTATTGTTCTTTCTTGCACTTCGCAGTGGACATTTTTGCCATCCGTTTCTTTCTCTTCTCCTGTGAAACCTGTCAGACTCTTTGCTTCTTCCTTTCCTTTAAAGTGTCGCTTTTCCAGCATCTTCAACACAACTTTAACTCCCCCGTGTTTCTTTCCTTCATTTTAACATCACCCTTGCGTTTTGGTCCACACCTTCCTCGCGTTCTGCCATCTTCATCACCTTCATCGTTTACTTTCTCGTGCCTTTTTTTCTCTCTTATCCTCTCGATTCTACCCCTTCTTCATTACATTGTCTTTCCCTTATTTTTCCTTCATCTTCCCCATATTCTCATCATTTTGCTTCTTATCAACTTCGTCCTTCTTCGCCGTCCCTTTATTCATGCTTATGGTGTCTTCTCAGCACTTTCCTCGGCGTCGCCTACGCACGTTCTTCTCGCAAGCTCATCGTGGCTACCCTCCCCACTCCTCCCCCTCCCTCTTCCCACTATTATCGTGGTGTTCCTTGTCACATTCACCAAAATGCACTTTCTTCTTCCTTTGTTTCTCATTCTGGTTAAGTGTACTTGTATGTGCTGATTCATTCCTTTCTGTAGCTACCGTAGTCATTATTTATTATCTCCCCTACATCTCCCATATCACCTTCTTTCTCCGTCTTCTTTCTCTCTATTTGTCACACAACCTAACGTGTACCTTACCCCTGCTCTTCCATGCACTCTCCCTCTCCCATCTACCATCCCGATCCACCTCTCATCCTCCTTCCCTCCCTTTTTGTAAACTCTTTCCTCCCCTCCTCGCACCCTTTTGCCTCTTTCCCGTCGACTCACGTGGAGCCCGAGGGGAATTGGAAGGCATTAGCGATTCCCGGTACTATCGCAGTTAAACCTGGGTGTAAACAGTGAAGGGAAGAGGTACAATATTGATAAACAGTAAAACCGATGACGGAGTAGTTTGGGTCACGTGGTTGACTCCCTGATGGGCCGAGAGGTAATTGGCATGTCGGCTGCGCAATAGTTTAGATTGCTCACGGTTATTGTTGTTCTCCGCGAGCCTCGTAATGAACTAATTGACACCTTTCTTTGAAATGAGGGGGGGGGGGGGGTGGAGGAAGGGGATTGTGCACTAGTGAGCGAGAAACGGCCGGTAAATCATGTTGTGTATGTGGTCCCTCGGCGCCATGTTGTGACGACTGAAGGTGGGACGTAATTGAACTAAACAAAAGGCTCGCGCGCACGCCAGCAACGCGAGCGAAGGCTACGCATACGCATTAATTTCGAGGCGACGAGAAGCCTCCGCAATAACAACTTTTTGCACGTCACTTCGAGCGATCTTTTCGCTTTCTGGTTTCTCAAAAAAAATGATGTATCAGACTTAGGCATTTTTATTTGATATTTTAAGTTTTAACCATACATTTTTTTCTCTTTCTTTTAGGTAAGTGGAAACATCGAATTCAAGACGCCGGGAGATGCGACAGGTGCTTCGTGCCTCCATCGCCCATCGTCTTGGATATTTGCGGTGAACTGCTGATGAGTATGGATGAATGTGAGTGTCCATTCGTCGGTTTCCCTATCTGTCTGCCTCTACTTCATACCTTCCTTTCTCCCTCCCCTCCTGTGTATATCTTCCATGTCCTACATCCTTACCATTTCCATTTCCTACATTCCAATACATTCCATTTCTTGAATGCATGTTCTTGTATTCCAACAATTTATATTTCCAAATTCCATCGCCGTCTGTCTTATTTATCCTCCTTTTTTTCCGATTGCTTATTTATCTTTTTCTCTGGTCTCCCTATCTTAAGCTCTCTTTCTTTTTTTCTCTTACTTTTTTCTATCCCCTCTGTCTCTTTATCTTTATTTCCTCCTCTCTAGCTCTTTTTCTCCATACATCAGCTATTTTTCCTTTCTCTCTCTTCCGTGATATCGCCTCCCCTCCCCCTTTTTTTTTCCTTTCCCCCTCTATATCTTTCTCCCATTACGTACTGTATTCCTCGCCATCTATCTCTCTTCCGCATCCGCTTTTCTGTCTCTCCCACACAAAATTTGCTCATCCTGCGACTACTCTCCCTCTTTCCCTCCCTTAAATAGCTACCACTTAGACAGAACATACACAGATCCCAGCCTTTTGCCAAGCGGGGCGCGTGCATTGAATATTACTTTATATAAGCTTTTACCGTGTCCCTTGGTCGAGTTTCGTTCATTCGCTGCCGCCCACTCCCGCCTCCGGTGCGCGCCGGCGTTTTGTTTTCCCATTTTTATTGAAGAGTCTGCGTGTACTTCCTTTTTTATTACCTACTGCTGTATATCACTCATAACTTTCTCCTTTGTGCATTTCATCTACCAGGGATTCCTGTTTTTTTTTTTTTTTTTTTTTTTTTTTTTTTTATTCCCATACGCTGAATTCACTTAATGCGTTTACGTTTTCGGCAATCGTTCTTTTTACACGTGAGAGCTATCGGTCTGTACGTTAAGTGTTTCACAATTGCTTATTTCATCTTAGTCTATCCCAAGCCATATCTCTTTTGCATCTATTTGTCTGTCACCCGCTCCTTCCTCCTCTTTCCTTCTCTCTCTCTCTCTCTCTCTCTCTCTTTCTCTTTCTCTTTCTCTTTCTCTCTCTCTCTTTCTCTCACTCACTCACTCACTCACTCACTCTCTTTTTCGGTCTCTCTTTCCATCGCCCTCCTCTCTCTCCTTCCCTCCATCTTTTTCCTGTCCCTTGGCTGTCTGTCTGCCTGTCCTTATAGATATTCATCAGCTTGTCTTTCTGTTTCCCTTCCTTACGAGCCTCTCAGACATCCCTGTGTCCGTTCGTCCTACCAACCACCTTTCATCGACTTTCGAAAAGCTCTCAGCGAAAGGTCAGTTCCACCTGTCTCTGATTTATCTCGAGGAACCGTGTCACCTCGACCGTTGTGGGAAGAAAAATATTGGTGTGATAGTGGCTCGTCCTTAACCGGAAATGTGGAGTTTTTCAATCAGTAAATTGTGTGTTAGGCCGAGAGCGCGAGGCCTGGACGAGGCCGCGTCGCCGTGGGTTGACACTGCCAAGTACATGATTGGTGGCCGGGCTCAAAGGTCGCGTTAGTCCACAGTGGCTGACTCTCAATGCTTTTGAGTTTACCAATTGAAAATTTTAGTGGGGAAGTTCTATACGATTTTTTTCTTTTTCAGAAAAGGGATGCTAATGATAGGATATTTTTTTATTTGGTATGTGAAGCCAATTACGGACTTTTTCAGTGGGGGAGGGGGGAGGGGGCATCAGAATAATTAACTAATATTTTTGCCCTCGTGTTTCAGGGGGAGCGCAAGGTAGTCTGAGACTGACTGAATCCTATACACTGAAGCTTCGTTTTTTTCGTGATATATCGGTCGTTTTTTGTCGTTCTGTGTATTGGGTTTGATATGTGTTTTTTATGCACATATTTTTTGAGGTAGCTGTTTCTATGTTGATTTATTTTATTGCAGTATTTATATACATAATCCTGAAAGGATATAGATTTAGATTTATTTATGCAATCGTATTCATCATTCTTTGGTAAATATTTGTGCATTTTGGCGATTTTGTTGACAGCCTTTCGTGAACATTATCAGACCGAGAGCAAATAAACAGATACTTGATCTTAATTTCCTATCAAGAAATCATAAATCTTATCTGAACGGTCCGCGGCGGGAAGCCGTTGGAAGGGAGAGGATGGAGATGAATGAGGGGGGGGGGGGGGGCGTGTAGATGTCCGGGACATCCCTTTCCCTCCCCTTTCTCCCCTCGGAACTACAACATGAGGGGGAGACCCATATTTTTAAAGACGAGGCGGCCTAGGAGGAAAAATTAATATCTCTTTTGTGACACGCGGCGGCTGAGTTGTGGCTGCTGCTGTCGGCCGTATCCCCCCTCCCCCCCCTCCCCAGAGGCCACCCTGACTCTTGTGCTGCGTCTCACGAACAGCGACGTACAGGCAGGTGCAACGAGGGAGGGAGATACGGCGAGGGAAGGCGAGCTGGGAGACAAGAGGTCGGAAATGGAAGAGGAGAAGAAGCGATTGGGAAGGAAACGGCTAGAAGGGAAAGGGGTGGGAGTGAGTTGATAAGAGAGGTAAGGTATGATAATAATAATAATAATAATAATAATAATAATAATAATAATAATAATGAAAAAAAAGGAGGAAAAGAAATTGAATAAAGTCAGGGACAGAAAAAATAGAAATCGGAGTAACGATGAAAGAAAGCAACAAGATGAAAAGAAAAAAGAGACAAGGGTGCAAAAAAGAAAACAAAGAAATAGAGAAGAAAGAAAAGGAGTGAAGAGGGAGAAAATGCAATGTTAGGAGAAAGGGGAGGGCAATGGCGGCACAAGAGGAAACAGGGTGAGGGGGGGGGGGGGTGGCAGGGGGTTTATGAATATCATTCTTTTCGGAGGCAAAGGAAAAAACTTGTTATTCAAGATTCTTTTTTCTCGAAAGTCGCAATACGTTTGATCTCATTCCATTTATATTCGTCTCTATTTCATTCACATTTCAGTCCATATAGGGATAGAGAGCAAGAACATAATTATGTTTTGAAATCTGTTGCTCAGCCTCTCTCTCTCTATCTTCTCTCTCTCTCTTTCTTTCTTTCTTTCTTTCTTTCTTACTTTCTTTCTTTCTTTCTTTCTCTCTTTCTTTCTGTCCATATATCTATCTATCTATTCATCTATCTCCCATTCTCTCCCCTCTCTTTCTCCCCTCTTCCCTCCCTCCCATCTCTCTTTCGCCCCACCCCTCCCTCTCTCTCTCTCCACATGTATGTGCATTATGAGGATGCTCAATTGATATCGCGCGATGATTCCTAATTGCCTATACATAAACACTTGAGACTGCATTCGCAATTGCCGTCGCCATTCACGTCAGCTGCAAGCCTCGAGGGGGTCGGCAGTGCATCGCTTCGGCACAACAGTGAGCGATCACCATATTCATGGCAAGAGCCTGGCGACACTGATGAATGACGGGCTGCTAAGAGGGCATACTGGCAACATGCGCATGAATTACCAGAGTAGATAGTTATGTGTGGTTTCAGCTGGTTATGTGCATTTTTGCTGGCTTAATGGTTAGATATTGTTGTTGTCCTTATTGCCATAGTTATTGCCATAAATACCTGAAGTGTTGATATATGAAAATGATTATTATTGATAAGGCGATCTTGGATTTTATTTTTCATTATTACAGTTATTGTTCCTACTGTTATGTCCTCTGGTTCTGCTTCCTCTGATACTACCACTACCATTACTAATCACTACCACTACACTCATACAGCTGCTATTCCCCCCACTATTGTTACTACTACTACTACAGCTTTGACTACTCTGACTACTACTACTGCTTCTACTACTACTACTACTACAAATGCTATTCCCACTCCTATTACTACTACTGCAACTCTACTACTAGTGCAACTACTACTAGTAATAGTAGTATGACTACTACTCTGACTACTATTATTACTACTATTACTACAACAAAAACTATTACTACTGCTGCTGATGTTGCTACTACAACGACGACTACTACTACTTCTTTGTTTTCTTATAAAGCATTATTAAAGTAACCCTATTCCGTAAAAAAAGAATTTTTAAAGAGCAAAATAAATAGCGAAAACCCTGAGGCTTATGAATGACCCGTTTGCCTCTCTCGCGGCCGATATTTGCGGGGGCGATAGGCTTAACTTCTCTTTGATCTTGAGGGGGGGGGGATGCCATCGCGGTCAGTAGGCATCGTCAGAGTTGGTGCTTCGTTGTAATCCGATTATTCAGGACTTGAGTTGATGTCTGTCCGTCTGACCTCATAGCTTTCGATCTTTCTTCGTCTCTCTTTTTACTGAAGTTGGGAGGCAGTTGAAAAGAAATGAGAAGGAAGAATCGGGTTATTATTTTTGTTTCTGTTTTCTTTTCCCCTCTCTCTTCTCTCTCCTCTTCTTTTCTCATTTCTTCCCTTCCCTTCCCTTCCCTTCCCTTCGCTTCCCTTCTCTTCCTTCCCTTCTCTTTCCTTCTCTTCCCTTATCTTCCCTTCCATTTTCTCTTTATCTCTCTTTCGTGTAAATTAGGCGCCATGTAGTTTTTTATCGTGATTGAAGATCGTGCCCGACGAGGGTAGCAGAGGCAACATCGTTGAATGATTTGGTTCTTATGCATTAAAGATGCTAACAAAAATAGAGAAAATAAAAGGGGAAGACTAATCCATACTGATAAAGAAGGGGAGAAAAGATCCAAGTGAGATCGAGATTTTACAATTACCGTTGGTTCGGCCGAGTTTCATAAACCTTGCTTGAGGATCGTTCACTGAATCAAGCCATTCTTCGGCGTGCTATTTTTGCCTCCTCTCTTTTCCTTTGATTAAAAGCATTCACTCCGGCAGCCGGTGTGTTTCCGGAGATTACATTTCGAGTCCAGACGAAATTGCTACGCCCGTCGGAATTCACACTTCCTACCAGGTTTATTATACGTGTGCATTGCTCCGTTTAAATAGTTATCTGTCTTCGTTTTTTATTTATCTATCAGTGTGTATTTATATCTATCTATCTATCAACATATATTTATAAACACAGACACACACACACACACACACACACACACACACACACACACACACACACACACACACACACACACACACACACACACACACACACACACACAAATACATATATATCAACATACATTTATATCTATCTATACATCTGTATTTATCTGTATGAGTGTTTTGCCTATTTCCTAATTCACTTACAAAGTCAGTCCGTCACACACAGGCAAATATGTATTTTGATATCCTGTTGTGTCTTCCCTCTTGGAATATTTTTTTCTCCAGAACTGAAAACAGATTTTGAACTGGGCGAAGTTAGTGTTCGAGGACGCAGGACGTTACATATTCAGTAGGCGCAGTTCAGAGGCCGGCTTCACCTGTTTGAAAAAGAGGGAGGGAGAGATGCCTATATTGACGCCACGTTTTATGTCTTTGTGAAGTGGTTACGGGTTAAGGGAACGCTTTTTAAACATTGCTCGTCAGCTGTCTTCTTTGCATGCCATCGCCATCCGCTCCTGTCTGCTGGAGTGAAAAGGAGAGGATGAGGAAGAGGGAGAGGGAGAGACACAGATACATGCAGAGAAACAGATACACACGCAGAGAGTGAGTAAGAGTGTGTGTGTGTGAGAGAGAGAGAGAGAGAGAGAGAGAGAGGGAGGGAAGGGAGTGGAGAGGAAGAAGTAAATGCGAATGCAAAGAATGTGGATAACATCGTGGGTGGCTTTGGAAGGGGTGAAGGGAAAGGGCTGGCGTGGGCGGCCAGGCTGAAACTGCAAGTCCGTGGCTCTGGAGTGTTTATTCGCTCGGGCCGCCAGGACTCTATTCAGAACTGATTAACCTAATTTGAAGATCGGGAATGTTGTATTACAAATCTGTGATCAGGCGTATCCTGTTAACCCCAATAAGGGTTTTCGTCTAGTTATGAACTCGGTACTGCAGGTGAGTTGGAGGTAAGGAAGTATCAGAAAAAAATAGTTCTAACCGTTTTTTCTCTCGGGGAAAGGGGAGGGGAGATGTTTTAACGATGGAGTGTGAAATCAGTCGGCGCTGCCGGCAACAGCTGACGCGAGAGAGCGAGGGCAAACACCTACGCAGTTTTAGCTGGCGATTGGATAAAAAGATTACGCTTTTCTGGAAATAAGAGGTTTTATGATGAGCTGTATTCTTGCAGTCAGACGGGCTTGGCAAAACCACCTTTCTAGCGTCTTTTAACCTTAGTGTAGGAAGTGTGCAGCCCAGTTCGGATGAAAATACTCCTTCAGATAAAAAATAAGTGGACATGGAGAGGAAATAGAGTGACTTTATGGGCTTGATTTGTTACTCTACTAAATGTATATACATAATATATACATATATATGTATACATATACATACCCATATAAATGTGTGTGTGTGTGCGTGTGTATATACGTATGTGTGTATGTATGTAGACAGATACAGATATACATATAGATATATAATTTACGACGCAATGATAACGTGTGATAAGCTCGCGACTGCTGCTCTGAAGGTAAGTGTGTAAGAGAACGGGAACTCGAGTCATGTGTCATGAGAATATTTTTCATGCTTTGCCGCTATCGAGTTTGGGCGCAACACAGAACTAAATATTAATTTTATTTTCATTGCGATTCAGAACGAGTTGATTTGATTAAACCACTCTTAATCAGTGTTTGTCGAGTGAATTTGAATTATTTTGCGCCAAATGACGACCTTGATTCATATTTAACTATTTTTAGAATATCAATCTTTCATGATATGATGGAAATTATCTTCAAAAAAAGGATAATAGAAAATAAAAAAACGGCTAGCTGGATTGTGACTCGCTATCTAATCTTGTATCGCGATCAGAGGTTTATTACT
The DNA here is from genome assembly GCF_019202785.1 of Penaeus chinensis. Classification (NCBI taxonomy): domain Eukaryota; kingdom Metazoa; phylum Arthropoda; class Malacostraca; order Decapoda; family Penaeidae; genus Penaeus; species Penaeus chinensis. Next base: position 27,371,400 of record NC_061856.1, read on the forward strand.
ATACCTTAGTGTCTTAGTGTAATATGCATGCGCAAGATTAAGTGGAGCAGATTCTTGCAATGATACGGAAAGGAGAGCGTGCCTGTCAGTTGCGTTTTTTTTTTTCAGTCTTTGTTATGTTTCACTCTTTCTCACTTCCTTTCGTTTTATGTACATTTTTTACAATTTTGTGCCTTTTAGTTTTAATTTTTAACTTAAGTTCGTATTCTTGAACTCTGGCTTTACTACCTCGTCTTCCCCCCCCCCCCCCCCCACCCCGTTCTGGCCTCCTCCTTCTCCTCCTCCCTCATCTTTCCCAATCCTCTCCTCCTTCCTTTTCCCCCAATCTCTCTTCTCTTCCCCTCTTCTGTCACTCATACTGTCACTTATCTTACCTCTCCCCCTCCTCACTGCCTCTTCCCCTTTACCCTTATACGCCATAATCCCTACTCAGGCCCCCCCTTTCACGACCCTTTTCCTGTCTTGGCGTTTTGTTCTTTTTGCTGCTTTGGGAGCCTTTTGGGGGGCCTTTTGAGGGGCCTTTTAGGGGGCACTGGCCGTCCGATACGTTTTAGTTTGGTTTTGCTTCATGTACTTCTGTTTTTCGTTGTTTATTTTTTTTATCTCTTTATTTGTCTTTTCTTATTTTCTTCTTATTCCCTTCCCCCCTGATATCCACCTTTCTTTCCAGTTGCACTGTTTGATTCCCCTCGTTTTCTCCCTTTCTTAGTCTCCTTGTTCCCTTCTCTTCTTGTTTTTTTTTCACTTTCCTTCCTCCCATCTTGCCCTCTTCTCTTCACTCCGTCTCATTTTCTCTTCCATTACTATACCCTTTCCTCTTCTATTCCTCCCTCCACCCTTATACCTTTTCCCGTCCCTTCTGCTTCCCCATTCTCCTGTCCTCTCTTTCTCATTTCTTTTCTTGCCGCTCGTCCGTCGTTTCAGTTCCCTCTTCTTCCTTTCCTCTCCCTTCTCTTCTTCCTTCTCCCTCTCCTTTCTTCTTCCTTTTCCTTCTCATTGCTTCTTTCTTCTCCCTTCTCCCTCTTCTCTCCTCTTTCTCCCGTCTCGTCTATATTTTTCCTTCCCAGTTTCCTCTCACATTCCTCTCATCTGCCTTTTCTTCTCCTTTCTCCTTTCCTCTCTCCTTTCTTTCCCCTCTCTTTCCTTGCCCCTCTTCTCTCTTCTTTCTTCCTCCTCTTTTTTTCCGTCTGTTGTTGTTTTTTTCACCTTCACATAACTGCTGACGACTCTGCTTAAAAGATAACACTGTTTTAGGATAGAGAAATGTTTCAGGTTATCTTGTTGAATACTTGAAATTGGGGTAAAATTGGAAGGGTTAGCATCTTCCGCATGGGTTATTTTTACAAATGGGGTATTGGATTAGATTTGAGTTATTGGGTTGGAAAGGGCTACTAGATTTAAAGATTGGTAACTGTTAGATGTGGGTTACTGGTTTGGGAATGAGCAGCCGGAATGGGAAACGGATTGCCAGACTGGAAACAGGATATTGAATTGGAAATCATTTACCGAAATGGAGATCGGTTACCCCAACAGAAACCGGTAAGCTGACATAGCACACCATTCATCACTTAGTTAAGCCAACACCAATTCGTCATCGACTCTCCCCAATATATTTCTTTCGAAAATGAAATCAATATCCCAACCTTCCTTCCTATCTCTTCCCCTCTTACCCACACCTCCCCAGTCCACTGTTCTCCTTCCCCTTCCCCCCCACAACCCGCAGTTCACTATTCCCTCCACCCATCTCCCACTACATTCTTCCAAATTCCTTTCATTAAAGAAATGTTTTCATATATGCATATCAGCTTCCGCCGCGCTGATGACCTGACCTCTCGCCATCCCGGTCATGAGTATAACGGGGATGTCATAAAACTCCGGACATCCAGAGCGACGCGCGAGCCGTGGAGGAGGCGAGCCGTGACCCGATGAATGCCGCTCAGATGAAGTTCTGCAAGAGGAAGGGGAGGGGAAGGCGCAGGGGGCTGGGGAGGGGAAGGAGCAGGGGGCCGGGGAGGGGAAAGAGCAGGAGGATGGGAAAGTGGAAGGGCGTGGGAGGGGAAGGATGCAGGGGGAAGGTGGAGGGGAGTAGGAGCCTGGGAGGGGAATGAGAATGTGGAGGGGACGGAAGAGGGGGACAAGTAGGCGGAGGTTGACAGGGAGAGGACGGGAGGTAGAGGAGAATGGGAGGGGAAGGAGATGGGGCTGAGAAGGTGGAGGGGGGAGTGGGAGGTGAAAGAGGAAGGAGGAGGAAAGTCAGAGGATATTGGGAGGGAAAGAGGAAAGGGAATAAGAATGTGAAGGGGTAGTGGAAGGGGACAGAGGAGGGGGACAAGAAGGCGGAGGTTAAAAGAGAAAGGAGGGAAGGAGGTGGGGTAAAAAGGTGGAGGAGGCAAAGGAGGAGGGATGTAAAAGTCAGCGGGAGTAGGAGGGTGACAGGAAGGCGGAGGTTGAAAGGGAGGGGAGG
>NC_061856.1:27378863-27383863 GCF_019202785.1 Penaeus chinensis
TGTACACGTCGGGCACAGCATATGTGCATAGGCAGCAACCCATCGATTTCCCAGATATCTCAAGAAGGCAGTTATGGCTGTCAGCCGCTGCCGTGGCTGTCTCCTCTTGGCCGTGATGGATGACCCGGGGAAACTATTTAACTTAACACTTTTATGGACCACCGATATCCCCCGAGGCTAAAATGGGACGGTCTACGAAAACAAATCGCTCCCCGGGGAGTCGGGAAAGCCACCTCGCAACAAAGCCTCTCGGGCAATTCTCCCGAACAGAGAGGTGGAGAGAAATATAGCGTGAATAGTCGATGGCTTGTACGTTCCCGGTATAGGCTGTTCGGCAGGAAGAGGACAAGGAGGAAAGAGACAGAGACGGGGAGGGGAGGGGAGCCTCAGACACGACGCCAGTATGTCTGCGGAGGTAAAAGACAAGGCAGGTTAGTCTGTGGAAGATAAGACAGTCTTCCGTAACGGGGGGGGGGGGGGGGGGTGTCTGCGGAGTTAAGACAGTCTGCTTGAACGAGAGAAGACGCCAGACACGACATCCAGCGCCCCACTTATCGTCTCTCTCGTCTCGTTCAGATGTCAAGCGTCGTTTTCTTCCATCTCGTTTTCGCTCATCTTTGCTCCTCTTGACACGCCCTTTCTTTTCTTTCCTTGTGCTCCCTTTTGTCCTTTGCTTGTTTTTAGCTTGTCTTTTGTCTTTGCTTATTTTTTTTATTTTTTTTTATGTCAGTTTTTCTTTTCTTTCGTTCACTATCCTGACTTTTTGTCATATTCATTTATCTCTATAAGTGGTTTTCTCATTCATTATTTTCTTTCATCTCCACTGTCACCTCCTGTCCAACTTTATTCTCCCACCATTGTTCCATAATTTCCTATCTCCCCCCCCCCCTCATTCCCTTTTTTATTCCTCCAATTCTTCTCGTGTCCACTTTTTCCCGTTTTCTACTCCGCTTGCGCTTTCGATTCCTCTCTCTTTTCTCTCATCTCTCTCTCTTTACATCTTTCCCATTTTTATTTTACCTATTCATTATATTTTCCCCTTTTTCACCTCTCTCCCCTTCCCCATCTTTCATTTCTTTATGTCCTTTCTTACATTTATTTCTTTTTCTCTCCTTCCTCTTTTGGTTCTTGTCTCCTTCTCCAGATGCGTCGTCCATCCTTTATTCCCTTTTCTGCCTTTTCCCTTCCTCTGTTCTTCTATTTCTTTCTTTTATTCCATTCCCCTTTTATTCCCTCTCCTTTTTCCCCTCGCTTTCCTCGAAGCTTTGTCTCCAGCCCTCTTTTGGCGCACTATGTCGTCCTTATTTACTGGATTTGTCTTTTATCTCCTTCTTCCCCCTCCCTTTCTCTCCTTCCAAGTGTGTATGCTTTATCCGACATCCCTTTTCATCATCTCCAATTGCCCCTCTTCCTCCATCCGCTTCCCCTCGGCGTTCACTCCTTATATCATGCATCTGCCTGGTTGACTCTGCATTATGCCCCTGCTTGCCCTCCTTGCCTCACTGCTCCTCTCTTTCCCTTCCTTTCTCTTTTCTTTTCCGCAGCCACAGCTCTCTTTCTCCCACTTTCCCTTGATTGAGCCTTTACTCTTTTTGCCTGATATTTATTTTATTATCTATTTTTTTCTCCCCATCTCCCACCTGTTTTTTTTTTTTTATTATTATTAGTATTATTCAATCATATGTCTTATTGGTTTCTTCTGGTCTTTGTTCCGTGTTTTCATTTTTTCATGGTGTTTCCTCTTGTTACTAATTTCATCTTACTCATGTCTGTCTTTTTTTAACTCTCATTCGTTTATCGCCTTTTCGACTTTCTTTGATTTTCTGTATCTTTCTTCGTTCACTTAATACTACTACTACTGCTACTACTACTACTATAACTACTACTACTACTATAACTACTACTACTACTACTACTACTACTACTATAACTACTACTACTACTACTACTATAACTACTACTACTACTACTACTATAACTACTACTACTACTACTACTACTACTACTACTACTACTACTACTACTACTACTACTACTACTACTACTACTACTGTAACTACTACTACCGTCACTACTACTACTATTACTACTATCACTACTACTACTAGTAGTAGTAATAGTACTAGTAGTAGTAATAGTACTATCACTGCTACTCTATCGCTTTTTTCCTCCCTCCTCTTCTTCCTCTTCACATTCACCTCCCCCTCCTCTTTTCAGGCACATTCGTTATCCTCGTGAACTCATTCCTGTTCCTCCGCTTGATTGCCTCGCCTCCTCAACGTCTCTTCCCTTTCCCTCTTTTGCATCCATGACTCATTTTCCCACGCTTCCCTCGCCTCCCCCTTCCTTCCCCTTGTCACCTCTGCAATATCCCCTCTGCTCCCCACCCCCCCACCCCGACTCATGTGACCCTGAAACCGCATCGTCTCTCTCCCCTGATTCCACTGATTACTTTCCACCTCTGTCCCCTCTTCTCCCTGGTTGCCCCCACCCCCGCTCCCTTTCTCTACGCATCTTTCCTTCCTTTTCTCCTCTTCCGTCTTCGAGTTATTCGCCCGTCTTTCCTTCACCTCTTATCTTTTCCGCTTCCCTCTTCCCTTCTTTTCTTCCTCCCATTTCTTTCCTTACTCCCTTCCTTGTCTCGTTTCTGCTGCCCTTCCTCCTAGCCTATTTAACCCTAGTACTTCCTCTCCCTTTCCCTCTTCTTCCTTGCTTCCGTTCCCCCACCCCTTTATCTCATCTCCCTCCTTCCGTCCCCTTGTCTCTCCTCTCTTCTAGTCTCTCCTCCCTCCCTCGTCCCTTCGTCCTTCCTCACTCCCTCCGTGCATGTGTCATCCCTCCCTCCTTCTGCCCCCTCTCTCTCCTTCCTCCGTCGGTTCCTTGTCCCTCCTTCCTCACATGCACCCTTTCTACCTCCTCCTTCCTCTCGTCCCTGCGTCCCTTTTCCCTGCATCCCCTTAGCCGCCCCCTCTCTCCTTCCTCTAACCCCTCTGCCTCCCATGCCACCCAACCGTACTTGCCCCCCTCCCCCTCCCCCTTTCCCAATCTCATGACCAGCGGGGACATTCATTAGCGGCAGGAAGGCAGTGTTGGCCGCTGGATCTGGGATTATACTGAAGATGGATATGAAAACTTTATGATTTAAGAGTCTACTTTTTTATTCTTCTTATTTTTTTTTTTTTTTTATTGCATCCACACTTCAAAGTTTTGGAGAGAGAGATTTATGGTGATGTATGATGAAAATGACCGCTGGAGAGGTATTAATTTTTGCAGGAAAGGGATGGGGGGATGGCATGAGATTTGCGATATCGGGTTGAATGAGGGTGGCATTTGGGTTGCATTGGCTTGATTTGTTATTGGATTATGGTTGTTAAATTAGACCGGATATTCAATCTGTCTTGGGACGATTTGATGTTGGTTATTAGATACAGCTATTGATTGGGGATGGGTTTGAATGACATATCTTTGTGTGTACCGTTCTGTTCGCAGACTATTAATCAAAATGAATTGGAAGGAATTACTATCGATTTCACCCGGCCTTATACTTATCCTAATACACGCGTGGAAAACGGCTCTCAAGCGCATTTTGATCCACGACCCGACGACTGCAGAGTAAGCAAGACGGGGTGGAACGTTGCTGGAGGCGAGAAGTAGCACGGTCGGTGCGGCACGTTCACTGGCTTGGAAAAGTGCTGAATTATACGAATGGTTTCCATCGCTCGCTGTCATTGTGGGACTGCGGCTGAGGTTCTGTAGTTTAATTTTCACGGTTTGCTCTTTTGTACTCATGGAGAGGATGAGTTATAAAACCTTATGGACGCATGCAAGCAAAAACAGTCAAACACACATACACACATACACGCATACACACACACACACACACGCACACGCACACGCACACGCACACGCACACGCACACGCACACGCACACACACACGCACACACACACACACACACACACGCACACACACACACACACACACACACACACACACACACACACACACACACACACACACACACACACACACACACACACACACACACAAAATACGGACAAAAAAGGGCAGGAACATTATGTTTATATTACACAAAGAAGGCAAACACGTGCATTATAGATCATGTGGACAAACATAAACATGAGAGAGATTTGGCAGAGAATTAGGAAATGTTCGTGCCAATGATGGGCGTTCCACATAACATTTTCTTGCCGGTACCGCTAAGTAGCCACAAGCAAAGTCAGATTCCAGACTTGTCTCAAGATATCCGGAATGGGACATAAATAGAGAGAGAAATAGAAGCAAAAAAGGAATGGAAAAACATGCGTGAAATGGCTCGAGCGTAATGAAATCAACCATAACTGGGTCGTAGCGAGCGTTGGGGAAGCAGGGTCGCCCTTCTTTCATTATAACTTCCCCCGGGGCAGGGACGCCTCCACCCTCTCCATCCCCCGCCGGGAATGAACCTGTATGTATGCAGTATGCAGATGTATGGAAATTTGGTTCATTTAGTATCAAAACGTTGAATTAATATGTATATCCATACCTGCTCGTAAGGGCATTAAATGTCAACAGAAAACGCAACTGATCATCTTCCTGGCGAAAGGCAGTCACCAAGATGTCGGCAGAACTATTCGAAGAACCTCTTGACCTGCTGCTCACCTGAGCGTTCCGACGGGGGGGGGGGGGGGGGGGGATTAACCCTGCCCCTTCTCTTCTCGAGTCGATTGGAAACTAATTTAACTTGCTGGAGTTTAGCTAAAGGTTTGTCTGTATTGGAAATCCAATCATGTGCCGAAGAAGTGGCGGTAGGTAGAAGTCTCGCCGATGGAGTTACGGTAAGAGTGAAAAGGGTTCGTTGAGGGCGGGGCCAGGTCATTATTATTCACCTCATAGTTATTCTTATTATCAGTGTTTGGGATTATGCAGCATGATGCAACTCTTGTTGATGATCGTCACGTCTCTTGCTGCCCGTTGCAGTCGCCATGTTCCTGACGCATC
>NC_061856.1:27388863-27393863 GCF_019202785.1 Penaeus chinensis
ATGAGCACACCTTGCAAGGGGCCAACCGCTTGTTTACGCTGCCGTCTAAGGGGAGTAGGAGTAGAGGGAAGGGAAAGGGGTGGCGGCGAAGGCCGTGTGCTCTTCCGCTCGCTTTCTCTGCATGACGCTGAATCGGCTGTGAGCCATGCGGCGTGCAACGTTGCTTTTGGTTGCTGGGTGGCTGCAGGATGAGAGGGGAGAGGGTGGGGAAGACGGGGGAGGGGGAGGAGAACTGCAACAGCGGAAGGTGTCTGTTGTCATTCTTGTGTTGTCGATGTGTTGGATGTTTGCCTTTTTTGGGTCTATTTTGCCTCGCTGTGTATTTAAGCAGTGCATATCCGTGTGATGAAACTTGCTACACGCTGTTGCTACACCTAATGCGTTATTGCGACCTCTGGCCACCTGGCTTTTGCCCTTTCATTAAAGGATAAAGCAGTATGACGACGCATCTGATCAGTGGACACGCCCACCTCTCCCCCCTGACTTTCACTTTCTCCTTTTTCTCCTCTTTCTTCTCACCCCCCCCCCCCCTTTTTTTTTCTTCTCTTGTCTCTCCCACTTCTGCTTCGGTAAAGTTTCTTTCCTCGTGTCAATTTGTGTTTGCTCATTTTCGCTTCCCCTTTGTAGGCTTCGCACGCCTTTCATGTATTCGTGGCCATTCTCCTCGTTGTCCGAAAGCGGCGAGTTGGTAACTTTGTTTGTGACTAGCTTCTAGCCGCCACTTGAGCTGGGCCGGATACAATGACATTTCTGGTTAAGTGAAACATATTTAGTTAGATCGTGTTAAAGATGCTATCATAAGATAGCATCTTTATATTTGTTTGTTTTATAGTGACAAGTTATATAAGATAAATTTTGCATCTATTTTACCGCCATTGTTATGAAAAAAGGAGAGTGGATTGTTCCTTCTGCAAAACAAGAGCTTTTTATGTTTTTACAACAAGAAGAGCCAACATCGGCTACAATAACACAAAGTTTAGGCCTTGCGACACGGTCATGTTCCCCTACAACAGTAAGTGGCGGGAGCATCAGGCTAGCCACTCAACGTCATTGCAACATGATTCCTTTCGAGCACCTTCCGAGTGCGACTTTCGACCTTAACGTTTTGGGCTAGCTCTCTCATGACCCAGTGATTCATTCAACTCCCAGCATACTTGCATATTGCGGCTCAAATATGTTGAACTGGCCATGTGCGCTTCGGGGCACATGCGTGGCGGAGACTTCTGTTTTGAGAGTTCAATTGATATAACATCCAGTGATGATAAAATATTGAAAAGTACGGTATTGGCTTATTCACCATTTAGACTCATCAGGTTGTCCCCAGGCTGAGGGATAGATGTAAGGATCGTACTGATAGCTTGTTTTAGCTAGTTTTCAGAATTTGTCTATTGTTAATGGAAGAACCGTATTTTTGCCTGCACTTCGCGCTATTGCAATATGAAAATTGTATATACGACAAAATTATTTAGACCTATACATAAAATCTGAGATGACGGGTTAGGATATTGTGGTAACGATTGTGTTGTTGTGTGGCGGTTATAATAACTGTGGCGTGCAGAGCGTGATGCCGCACCGGACGGGTCTTGTGTTGTGTTTACTGTTGCAGTCCGTTTCGCTCAGTGCTTCTGTCAAGGCCACGCTGATGCCACCTATCCCTCTCTCTCTCTTTCTCTCTCTCTCTCTCTCTCTCTCTCTCTCTCTCTCTCTCTCTCTCTCTCTCTCTCTCTCTCTCTCTCTCTCTCTCTCTCTCTCTCTCTCTCTCTCTCTCTCTCTTCCTCTCTTGCCTATGCCTGACATCCTTCCACTATGATTCCCCCTACACACCCTGTTTGTCCCCTTCCTCTCCCAGTCTTCCGAACGTCACGACCTTCTTTGCCTTTGTCTTTCTGCAACATCCTAACCCTTTGGTCTGCCTGCAACTCTGCTGTTATGGTTCTTTTTCGGGCCCTTTCCCCCCTACCAAGCGAGCTGATACCCTGCCAAGTTACCCTTTCCATACACACTGTTCTCCCCTTCTCACCCTCTATGGCAACCTCGAACTTTCTACACACCCATTTGAAGTTTTCATGGCAGCTTCACCCTCGCTGCATCGAAGTACATCCTGCTGCCATGGTGCACGGTAGGAGGCTTATACCCCGATATTATTTATTACACCTTCACGCAATTCCCCGCTTTTCACAAGTGCGAAATCTGGATCCTTTTCTTTTAACGTCATTGCCCCTCGTGTCTGTTTATATCCTCCCCCCCATCCCCTCCCCTCTTCTCCCCCTCTTTCCCTCCCGCTCACACGTGTGTCACAGGTGCGAATGTAACATTTGCATTTTTAGTACATAGATCTAATGGTCTCGGCTGTCTGAATCATCTACATGTGATATTGGTTGTGGCGCAGTGGATATTAAAAATATATTTTCAGGAAATACTACGTGAATGACAATGTGCATTGTCTGTGGGACAAATTTCTCCTCGTCATATTTTAAAAGGCAGTATCAGAAAATTTGGTTGCTTCATTCTCTGTCCACGTATATTTTTTTATATCCTCTCCCTCTCTTTATTCGGGTCCCCTGGTCCTTTTGTATCTTTTCGCCTCCATAGTTTTTTTTTTTCCCCAGTTACATTCCCAACAGGATTGTGATAGCCTTGTTACATTCCCAAGAGAACTGCATCCTCTTTTACGTTTCCAACAATACAGTGCGTCCTCAGCCATCCACGAACAGTTGATGTACTCTTAGCCAAGCCGAAAGGTTCTGCCTCCAACTTAAGCAAGTTCGGAGTTGAAGGAGAGAAGTTCTTTGAGGAAACAGTTTGGTTGAATTCCACACACTTCAGATTATCGGTCGTTGAAGATGAGAAAGTTTCAAATATTTCAGTTGTCTTAAGTAACTGGCGAATTAGATTAAGCGAAAGCTACGATTTTCAGGTATATGTTTTGCTTTGTTTCTCGCCTACATATAGAATTTGGTTAACATGAAATCCGTTTTTACGTAAAATATGCTCATTGTTAGGAGCATAATGGCCGACAAATCGGGCGTCTCCCTTGTGCTCTGTTACTGTCAAGGTTAACATCCGCGTAAACGACATGAGCGTGCATGCAGCTGCTTTGATGAAGCATGGCGGAATTATATATGCATCCTAACAACGCCCGTTATTTAGCGGATATGATTAAAATGATTAATGAATCAGGACCACACGCAGCATTTCACCACACGTAAAATAATTATGCAAACTAAATGTATTGTTGTTCAGAGGTATTTAGTTACCTGGCTGCGGCGTTCGCTTGTGGTAACCAGGTGTAGCAAGACACTTGATACAAGGTACCATGGGCCACACACGCAAGAATTTTTTGTTTGCTGATAGGCTGCATATATTGTTTCTTTCTGCTGACTATTATTTATATTTTTGTTGATTTTTACTTGTCCTAGAATGAAATGTAACAAATTGAAAAAATAGCCTTGTTATTAGCATCGATCATCCAGGGATAATGAGAGCCACATTTGTGTTCTCGGGGCAAGTGCTGTGACGTTGTACGGATACGGATACATATGTCTTACACACCTGCTTCATATTTTTGTTCGTTTTATATTGTTTTTATAATAAATACTCTCTCTCTCTCTCTCTCTCTCTCTCTCTCTCTCTCTCTCTCTCTCTCTCTCTCTCTCTCTCTCTCTCTCTCTCTCTCTCTCTCTCTCTCTCCTTTTCTCCCTCGTTCCTCTACTCTCTTTGTTCTCCATCTCCCTCTCTTCCTCCCCCCCTCTTCTTCTCTCTCTCTCTCTCCTTTTCTTCCTCATTCCTTCCCTCTTCGTCTGTCTCTCTTTCCTCCATCTCTATCCCTCTACCCCATATCCTCTTTTCTCCTCTTTCTCCCCCTTCCTCTTTCTATCTCTTTCTTTCTCTTTCTTTTCCTCTCCTTCTTTCTTGTGTCATTTTTCTTCCCCTTTTCATCCCTTCCCTGTTCTTCCTTGTTCTTCCCTTTCTCCCCCTCTCCTTTTCTCCCTTTACCTCCCCTCCCCCCATTTTCTTTCGATGTCTCTATACACGCGCCCGCGGCCGGTCAAGAGCATCTATTTTACACCCGGCGCGGAATCGGAGTGACGTTGGCAGATAAGAAGCGCCCGGTTTGAGGAGTCAAAGAGATCAAAGTGTTTGAAGCAACGAGGTCGTGACCCCCCATCCCCCAAACCCCCACCCCTCGACACCCCCCTCCACCTCCCACCCAAACGCCAAGCACTTTTATGCTGGTGTGCATGACTGTGACCTTGCATGACGCTCCTTATAAGATTCTGAGTCCCGTGTGGCTTGAGAGAGAGGAGGGACGGAAAAAAATGATAAAGCAGAAATGAAAAGGAAGTGAGGAAGGGAGGGAGGGAGGGAGGGAGGGAGAGAATGAAAAATTAAGAAGGAAGAGGAGTAGAAAAGGAAAAAGTAAGGGAGTGATGAAAAGGAATTGGAAAAGGAGAAACAGAAAAGGAAATAGTAAATATAAGGTAGTTTTACTACATGCTCATTGATTTCTTTAGATTTACCTTGAACTGTCATTCTATTCCTTCGGGTCAAAAAATCGCAGATTGTCGGGGGTTCTGGCTCTCTGTAGTCCGTAGAGTATTTGCTCGTGTGTGCGTTTGTGTGTTCGTCCGTCCGCCCGTCCGTCCATCCGTCAACACGCCGCGGAAACTTTGAGATGTTGAGTGTCATCTGCAGAAGTTAGATTAAGTTGGATAATTTATTCACACGGCGGTGCTCGCGCGGGCGGACACACCTGTAGTTGTGATTGTGTTGTGTCAGAAGCACATGCGACGGCAAGGAAACGAAGAGAGGGGATCGAAGTTAAAAGAGGGGAGGAAGGGAAGGGAAGAGAAGGGTGGAGAGAGGAAGGGAAAGGAGAGAAGGGAAGGGTGGAGAGGGGAAGGGAAAGGAGAGAAGGGAAGGGTGGAGAGGGGAAGGGAAAGGAGAGGAGGGAAGGGTGGAGAGGGGAAGGGAAAGGAGAGAAGGGAAGGGTGGAGAGG
>NC_061856.1:27396363-27398863 GCF_019202785.1 Penaeus chinensis
TAGTGTTGTGGTCCACTGTTACTCTTCTATCTCCTTTCTCCTTCCCTTTCTTATATTCTTCTCTCCCTCCTTTGCCTTTTCAGCTTCCTCCCTCTCCCCCTTTTCCCTTTTATCTGTGCGATTGTTAAACTTTTAAGGGGAGAGGTCCTAACTCTGCGCATTCAGGCAAAAGCGCTTCCATTTCAAATCCTGTAAATTGTCTCTTGTCTCCCAACAGCCAAAAAAGCCCCCCCCCCCCCGGAAAAAATCGATTATTCTGTAAAGTCTCGTCCCAAAAAAATACTCTTCCCCCTCCCCCCACCTCACGGCAGCAGGGTCCATCCCCCCTCCTTTTCCTACCCTGGAAAGGTAGCCGGGAGAGCGAATGTTTGCGGTTTTAGTTTGCAGATTGTCATCTCACGTATGAATGAAGACGGTAGAATGTGTTGGTGGAGACGATCGAGTAAATGCACGCCGGGGAGGAGAGGAGATAAGCTTCCCCAACAGAGGTGGTGATGCGTGAGACGGAGCCATCATCATAACTGTAGGCGGTACATGCGGGTCGCTTCCCATCCTCGTGGGTGTGGGTGTGTGGAGTTTTTTCTCTCCTTTTATTTTAGTGTGTATGTATATTGGTTTCTTTCTTTCTTTCTGTCTGCGTCTCCCTCTCTCTCTTTCTCTTTCTCTTTCTCTCTCTCTTTCTATCTCTCTCTCTCTCTCTCTCTCTCTCTCTCTCTCTCTCTCTCTCTCTCTCTCTCTCTCTCTCTCTCTCTCTCTCTCTCTCTCTCTCTCTCTCGCTCTCTCTCTCTCTCTCTCTCTCTCTCTCTCTCTCTCTCTCTCTCTCTCTCTCTCTCTCTCTCTCTCTCTCTCTCTCTCTCTCTCTCTCTCTCTTACTCTCTCTCTCTCTCTCTCTCTCTCTCTCTCTCTCTGTCTCTCTGTCTCTCTCTCTCTCTCTCTCTCTCTCTCTCTCTCTCTCTCTGTCTCTCTCTCTCTCTCTCTCTCTCTCTCTCTCTCTCTCTCTCTCTCTCTCTCTCTCTCTCTCTCTCTCTCTCTCTCTCTCTCTCTCTCTCTCTCTCTCTCTCTCTCTCTCTCCCTCTCTCTCTCTCTCTCTCTCTCTCTCTCTCTCTCTCTCTCTCTCTCTCACACACACACACTCTCTCTCTCTCTCTCTCTCTCTCTCTCTCTCTCTCTCTCTCTCTCTCTCTCTCTCTCTCTCTCTCTCTCTCTCTCTCTCTCTCTCTCTCTCTCATTCTCTCTCTCTCTCTCTCTCTCTCTCTCTCTCTCTCTCTCTCTCTCTCTCTCTCTCTCTCTCTCTCTCTCTCTCTCTCTCTCTCTTCCTCCTCCATCCTCCATCCTCCCTCTTCTCTTCTCTCAGTCCCTCCCTCTTCTCTTCTCTCAGTCCCCCCCCCCCCTTCTCTTGTCTCAGTCCCTCCCTCTTCCCCATATTCTTTTCTATCCTTTCTCTCTGTCATAAAATTTATAAGCATATAATGATGATGAAATAATGAGTGATCATATGCACTGATAAAGAAATTCTTGAATACCCACTCACAGTGGCTGAAGATAAGATTACCAAACAAAACCTCATCTCAAGATCTCTCATGACACGTCACATAGCGCACCAGCATGGTAACCTCCCCTGAATGTTCGTAAAACAGCTGAGTCACAGGTGCACATTTTTTCCGGGTTCGATACCACACCGCGTAACCACGGCGTTCGCCACATTGTTTTTTAAAGATGAAGTAGGTTTGCGTGGCGCCGTCACGCGTCACGTCCGCCGTAAGCGGCCGCTGGGCGTTGCCGCGAGTGTGCTGTTGCCGCGAGGTGGAAGAGAGGGTTGCCGTGAAGGAAATCGGTACTGTGAGGTGGAAGGGAATGTTGGCGTGAGGTGGAGGGAAGTGTTGGCGAGAGATGGGGGAATGGTTGGCGTGAGTTGGAGAGAATTGTTACTATAAGATGGAGAGGATTGTGGGCATTAAGTGTAGGGGAATGCCTCGGTGAAGCGTCCAGCTAGTACCATAGACATTTTGTGAAAACGTGTCTGAATGGCTGTTGCAGTTGTTGCTCCATGATTATGCACATTTGGACAGAAGTTGTACCCAGACACGCTTCAGCCACACAGTTATCTTGTGGAAATGTGCACTCGCTTGAATATTACTCGATGTAGTACGCTGAGAGGGAAAGTGGCATGTGTGTAGCACCCTCCCCCGGTCAACTCACTTCATAAATAAAGACAAAAAAGGGATGCCTTTCTTGCAATAGTTTTGTTTTCATGTGCTTGTTTCATGCGTCCCTGTATTTTTGTAATTTTACGCATGTTGCTCCTAAAAGCATAACAAATACACTTTGAGATGAGATCTACATTTCATCGTCGTGTTTCTGAACGGATAGAGGATTGGGAGGGAGGGGGAGGCGGGGTAGATGGCAGATGGTAGATGGTAGTTAAGAGCAGGGGTCGAGAGTACTTGTAGCTGAATGCCATTGCAAGCCTCTAACAGTTCGCTTTCTTTTCGGAGTTTAT
>NC_061856.1:27406363-27411363 GCF_019202785.1 Penaeus chinensis
TCTCTCTCTCTCTCTCTCTCTCTCTCTCTCTCTCTCTCTCTCTCTCTCTCTCTCTCTCTCTCTCTCTCTCCATCCTCCCTTCCCTCCCCTCCCTCCCTCCCTCCCCCCCCTCTACTCTACCCTCCTTCCATCCCTCCACCCCATATGTCCAGTCCCCGCCGTCGCCTCTTGGTGCCCTAAGTAAATGAATACTTACTACCTCAAAAATACTTCCGTGAAAAGGACAAGAACACTCACATCCACACCCGCACACCCACGCACTTATCCATCCCGCCCTCGCATTCGTCCTTTCTGTTATTGCCAAAATACCAGGAAAGAAAAGAGGAAAGAAGGAGAAAGAGAAAGAGAGAGTTGGTCCTCGTACACGAGTTTGCTTCCTGCTGGTGAATAGCTGTGCCGTCACTTGGGGTAAGAGCCCAATGGTGTAGCCTTTGTGCGGGCGAATCCAGAGGGGAGAGGGGGCGGGCTTGAAACCATATGGATAAGTGATGAGGGGAGAGGGGGGGTTAAGGGGTGGAGATGGGGGGGAGGGCTTCAAAATTACCCCCGCCCCTCCTCTAAGCTTAGACTTGAGAGTAATATTTTTTTTTTTTTTTAAATCTCGGAACGTGTTTTTTTTAAAATATAGGACAGGATAGTGTGCTTATTTGCACAGTTTGTGAAGAAATGAACAAAATGACTTATCCTTCCATACGCTTTATAACGGAAGATTAATAAGGTTTCGAGCGGCTTCCATTGATGACTGGTAATTTAATGAAAATGTAGTAATATCAGATGTGTAACACGGCGGGGCTTATCCGTAGATCTTAGAAGATTAGCATAATTGCCGCTTACTTTTGTTGATTATGTCAACTATAAATATTTATTATACCTTGAGGATCATAAATCTCTTCCCCCGCCAGCTGAAGGTCTTATCGGCAAGCCAGTCCCCAAAGATAAAGAATCCACAGCCTGAATCCTCAGCGCCAGGAGCAAGCAGGCTGAAACCTTTAGCAATCCAGGCGAAATTTCATTACACTCTCCGCATTACCCTCGACTCGGGAGCTCAGAACGTCGCGAGATCGATTTAGGGTATATATCCAGGCGGCGCTGTAAAGAGGGCTAAAGGGTAGGGGGTTGAGGGCAGGGGTGTGGGGTAGGGGGTGGGGGAAGGGGAAAAGGGTAAGGGTAGAGGTAGGGGAAGGGGCGGGGGTCACAGATCACTGTCTGGACGCTCCACTTTTCCGGAGGTTTCTGGAATGCTAAACAGGACAGGGGGAGGGGGAAGGGGGTGGGGACGGGATGCTTGCTATCGGGGCACTTACTCTTTGGGCGAGGAAGCGGGAACGGGCCCCTCTTCCTCTTTATTTAACGATCTTTGTAACACGGAATTGAAAACGTAATGTGTTTTAAGAGTAATTGCTTGGCGGTAATTATAGTTACTACTTTATTAGAAAAGATTAAGCGCCTCCTCCCCTCCCCTCCCCCTTCTCTTTCTCCAATTACCGAGTGATGCTCAGATGGAGAAACGAGCGAAGGGAGAGTAAGGGAGACAAAAAAAAAGAAAAGATAAAAGACGAAACGAGAGAAGACAAAAATGAGATTAGATTAGATTATTGCCCATTTTGGAGATGAGGTGACGAGATGGATTTACAGATGCCACATTAATTGCCCCAGAAGACGCTCGGAAGAGGTTTGGGGGTTGTATAACAGAGGTAAGTTCCATCTGCGGCCTATCATTGGTCGTCGGCGGCCGCGGGAATCGTAAGAAAGTTTTACGGCACGAGATGATGATACGAGGCTGACACACGGCCCTGTCACACGGCTGCTTGCTCTCCCTACGTCTTCGAACGCTTTCCCTTTTCTTTCGTTTTTTTTTTCTTTATTATTTTTTTCTTTGTGTTTAAATGTGCCATCCTTTCATATCTGTCTCTCTTTTATAATTCGTTTTTTTCTCTCTATATTTCCTTTTACTTTATTCCTTGCTCGTGCTGTGTCTTTCCTTCCATTTCTTCCTTTTGATTCCCCTCTGTCTCTCTGCCTTTCTGTTTCTGCTTTCCTCCCTTCCTTCCTCCTCTCTCATCCTCTCCCCTCCCCCTCCCTCTTAAGTAATACCCTCATCACTGTAATAATCCTTATCACGAATCTGCGTGCACGATCGCATAGCTGTGGGATTCACTGTGCCTGAGTTCCTTTTGAGCGTGAGTGCCGTACTACAATGGCCTTCAGAGGAGAGAACGAGTACGTAATGGAGTCAGTCGTGGAGTCAGTCGTGGAGTGACCGAGTAACTAATTATATAAGTGTACAGGAAAAAGAACAAAAATATGGTACAATGAAACGTAAGAGAGTCGGTATTTCAGTAGGGAGGGGAAGGACAGAGGGGCAAAGTGGCGGCTGCTGTGTGTAGTGGGGACGTTGACCGAGTGGTGCTCTTAGTGACCTAGCAGGGGGTAGGGGTGTGGCAGGGGATAGGGGGGATTCGTGGGTGACAGCGATGGAGAACGTGAGGGGAAAATGAGACACTGTATAGGGGCGGGAGGGGGTTGAACGGACGGGCAGGCTTTGGGTAGAGAGTAGGAGGGTAATCGGCGAGGGGGGTAGATGGGCAGGTGAGGGGAGAGAGAAGGACAGGTGGGGTGAGACAGGGGCAGGTGGGGGAAGAGAGAGAGGGGCAGGTGAGGGGTGAGACAAGGGCAGGCAAGGGGAGAGAGAGAGGCAAGTAAGAGGATAGAGAGAGGGGCAGTAGAAGGGGAAGTACAAATCCTAAGTAAGGGGAGACATAGGAGTAAAGGAGAGAGGTGAGAGGGGGGCGATAAAGAGGGGAAAGCGAGAAGGGGAGAGGGAGATATTGATACGTTTAATGGGGGGGGGGGGGGGGTAAGAGGGGGATATGAGGAAAGGGAAGGATTTGTACAGCAAGCAATGGGAAAAGGATCAGGGAAAGAAGATTAGGTTTTAGATCAGATACAGAACAGCTGAACGACGGATTAGAGAAAAGGGATCAGATCGAAGGGAAGATTGAAGGAAACAATAGCCGGAACAAGACAGGGGAAAATAGTTGAATAGGATATGACATTTTTTGAAGCACAAATGGGACACGGGATTAAGACAGATCAGTGCGAGAAAAGGTAACAGGAAGAACCAAGCCGCACATGCGACACAATATCGGATGATAATCCTTGTTCACGCCCACGAATAGGATAAACGCGAACATGCATACCTTATTTACGCCCACGATAAAGGTCAATAGAGGCATGCACGCTCCAAGGGCGAGCTGCCCAGGGGCCACGAGACGCCGTTTGCTGAGGCCGCGGGCCGGCGAAGAGAAATCGCTTACTTCAGCGACCGGAAATGAGTTATCGCCCCGCCGTCGAGGAGGAAAAAAATAATAAAGAATAATCGAACGTCCATTTATTGAATCGCCGCCCCGGGCGTTCCTCGCTGTTTGTCTCGTGATTTCTTTTTTCAGTTTTCTTTTTTGCCTTCGTCCTACATTTCTCTTCGTTTTCATTCTCTCTTCGATAAAGAAGATACTCTGCTATTTTTGAGAGGAAAGGACTTCCAGAACGGATATTGCAAATTGCTTCGAGATCATTCGATGGTGATGAACTGCGAGATCGAAGTAGGGTAGCTCAAGACTGGAACAGTGAATAGAAAACGGGCAAGAGAATAAGGGTGTAGAGGGGTAGTAACAGCAACACTGGTGGCAATAGTAAGGGTGATAATAACAGTCACAATAGTCAACAAGGACAACAAACAACAACCCATTCCTCACCCACGTGGGTTCCAGTGGCCTCGAGTTTTAATCAGCTGCTGACACTTATTTGCGGCTGGCTCCGAGGGTACTGCGTGACGTGGGTGCTTGGGTCATCGTGGGCGGCCGGCGTGACCGCGGCGACATGGCTCTACTGCTGCCTCAGCACTTTCTAGCCGTATATTGTTGGGACAGAGAACCACGCCAGGCAGGGCCTGGAGGGATTTTTTTATTGGAGGAAAATTATCTGAATAATAGTGTATGATAGGAGGGTTATTGTTCATACACATAAACACTCACACTGACTTATACTCACACTTATTCTTACACTTACACTCACACATTCACACACACTCACTCTCACTCTCACTCTATCTCTAACTCTCACACATTCACACTCACCCTCACTTTCAAACACATCCTATGGCATTACAGCGTACGGTCGTATTTTATACAGCTCCAAAGGTCTCATCTTCTTTTGGTATTCCGATGTTGACGTGTCCAAGGAACAGGATATCTTTAAAAATCTTCCTACAATCTGGATCGGACCTAAAGAATGAAAGTTTGATCATAACGCCAGCTAATGAAAGCGGGTTTAGTACCTGGCCTCATCCTCTCGACCAGCCCGCAGCATTCCTCGACCTGGCTGCTTCTTTGTGTAGATACTTTTCTTCTTTCATCTCTCTGTTCACAGTTGATCTTCAAGGATGGTTAATGAATAGGCCTAAATCCCGACCTCATTTTCATAGGCTTGGTATCCCGAAAATCCTGCAGTATCGGGTTACTTCCCCACTCTCCCTCTCTCTATCTATGCCTCTAGGTTAGGCGTACTCCCCTCCCCTTTACCTATCTCCCCCTATCTCTCCCCTCATCTTCTTCTCCCTCTATTGTTGTGGATCTGACGTGTAGCCTTCCCCCCCCCCCCTCCCTCCCCCGTGCCATGGTTTCGCTACTATTGGCTGTTGTCTCATATAGATTTTGGTGCCGTATTTTTTCTTATGTGACATCACTGCTCAGTATTTTTTCCTTTAATTCAGGGACAGTTCTAAAGATAAGTATTTTCGTTTTTCTCTTTCAGTGTTTGTGTTTATATTCAATGAGGCAAATTATCATACTACATTTACTTTCTGTCTTTATAAAGAGGGTGGATCAAGGTAACATGATCATTGGGTATGTCGCTCCTCCAACACAGTCCTGTCTCATATATCTAAGTTTATTTTCTTTGGTTTCGATTAGGCGAGCCACGAAATTTGTTATCATCAGTGT
>NC_061856.1:27423863-27428863 GCF_019202785.1 Penaeus chinensis
TGTCTCAACCTCTCATCTGCATATTCCTCAACCTCTCCTTTTTCCTCATCCCCATTTCCGTCCTACTTCCCTACCTGTAACCCAACCCCCTCTTCCACTCCGTGCTCCTCCCCTCTTTCTCTCTGTCTTCACCGTTCCTTCCCGATTTCCATCTCCACCCCCTCCTTCTCTCATACCTCCATTCCTCCTTCACTCTTCCTGTCTCCATTCCTTCTTCACTCTTCCTATCTCCATTCCTTCTTCACTCTCCCTATCTCCATCCCTCCTTCACTCTTCCTAACTCTATCCCTCCTTCACTCTCTCTACCTCCATCCCTCCTTCACTCTTTCTATCTCCACCCCTCCTTCACTCTTCCTATCTCCATCCCTCCTTCACTCTTCCGATCTCCATCCCTACTTCACTTTTCCTCGATTCTCTTTTCTCACTCTTTAACTCGTCACTTCCAGTAGTCTTCAATAGCCGCCTCGGTATTTAATTAACTAAACACGAGGAGAGTTTGTTTTTCGCACCTGAAGATCACTCCTTTGGATCTCCTGTCGTTGAATATTTTATAAGCGCGAACAAGGCCGTTAAGTGGTTGAGTTTGTCGGTGTGAACTGGTCGGGTTGGTCGGTGTGAAGGATCGTGCGTTTGCAGTTGGGTCTTTCCCCTTCCCCTTTTCTTCCCTGTTGTCATATTTTCTTTCTCTTGATTTGTGTCACGTTCTGTCGTCACTTCCACTTCTGTGACCTTATGCTCCTCTTGGCCGTGCGTTTGTTCTGGTTCTCCTTCATCGCTGTCTTCTTTTTCTTGGTTATCTTCAACGTCACCTTCTTCTTGTGCTTCTACCTACCGTTACTCCTCATCGATCTTTCTTTCTCCTCCTCGTTCTTTATAGTCGCCGTCTTCTGTCGGCGTATTCTCTTTAGAACTTTACTCCATTTTACAGTGAATATCCGCATTCGCCCTCGGCCGAAAAAATACGGTATGTTGTGAAATAAAATTATGAAATAGAAATATGATAAAAACGCGCGGATTGTATTTCCTAAGCTTTGAATATCTTGCTGTTTGAGAACTTTGGGAGTCTTGTCATCACGTTAATGCGGTCGCCAGCAGGGTTGCTAATAATGGCTTCCTCTTTAGTCTAAAGTTCACGGGAGGCGGAGGCATGTTGTCAGACTACGCTTTTTTTCATCTATGGATGTCTCTCTCTCTCTCTCTCTCTCTCTCTCTCTCTCTCTCTCTCTCTCTCTCTCTCTCTCTCTCTCTCTCTCTCTCTCTCTCTCTCTCTCTCCTCTCTCTCTCTCTCCTCTCTCTCTCTCTCCTCTCTCTCTCTCTCTCTCTCTCTCTCTCTCTCTCTCTCTCTCTCTCTCTCTCTCTCTCTCTCTCTCTCTCTCTCTCTCTCTCTCTCTCTCTCTCTCTCTCCCTCTCCCTCACTCTCTCTCTCTCCCTCACTCTCTCTCTCTCCCTCCCCCTCTCTCTCTCTCTCTCTCTCTCTCTCTCTCTCTCTCTCTCTCTCTCTCTCTCTCTCTCTCTCTCTCTCTCTCTCTCACTCACTCACTCACTCTCTCACTCTCTCTCTCTCACTCTCTCACTCTCTCTCTCTCTCTCTCTCTCTCTCTCTCTCTCTCTCTCTCTCTCTCTCTCTCTATCTCTCTCTCCCTCTCTCGCTCTCTCCCTCCCTCCCTCCCTCCCCTTTTCCCTCTCCTTCTCTATTTTCCCACATCCTCTTTAACTTATTTGTATGTTTTGAATCTTATTTCCAAAGCATATACACGCGCGCCCTCTTTTCCTCTCTTTATCTTCGCTTTCTTTCTCTTTTTTATCCTCCCCCTACTTCTGCTTGACTTTCACCTATTCTTCCCCTCTTTATATGTCATTACCATCATCACCATCATCATCATTATCATCATCATCGTCGTCATCGTCATCGTCATCGTCATCGTCATCGTCATCGTCATCGTCATCGTCATCGTCATCGTCATCATCATCATCATCATCATCATCATCATCATCATCATCATCATCATCATCATCATCATCATCATCATCATCATCGTCGTCGTCATCGTCATCGTCATTATTGTCATCATCATCATAATCATTTCCCCTCTCCTTTTCTCCCCTGTTCTCGTCACCCTCTCTTCCCTGTTTCCTCCCGCTCCCCCATCTCATCTTTCCCCACCATCTGTTCCCTCTCAAGTCTCCTTTATTACACCTGCGTCATGGATTACGTTCAGCCACGCATCTGCAACACGAAGAACAGATGAATGAATTACAAAAGTGCTTGAATACTTATTTCCCTGCTTGGCGACGCGTCCGGGAGGTTGTGAGGGCTGCGCCAGCCGGGTGACGTCCCCAGAGTGAGACAAGGCACTGGCGCTGGGCGGAGTGCCACTCGGTAATGAGGTAAACAATGGTGGCACGAGGTAGAGAGGCGCTCTCGCTCCCACTGAATATATATATGATATGGATGCAACTCCCGCCGTGAATATTCATGGCGAGGGAAAGCCTTTGGGCGAGGTATTACATCTGCTTGCGAGACGCCGTCGCCTCGATATGCTCTTGACCTTTTTGCTGTTTGCTTTGTGTGTTTGAAGAAGTGGAATATCTTCACGGCAAGATGAACTTTTCAAGAAATAAATGTTCAGCGGTTACGGAATGCGGTGACCTTCACTTTCAGTAAAAAAAAAAAAAAAAAAAAAAAAAAAAAAGTGATCACCTGATGATAAAGTACATGCCTTGATAAAGTTTATGACCATACTAAAATATATTTCCTCCTAATCACGACACTCTACACCTAGCTCATAACCGCCCCCCATCTCTCCCCACATTCACAACACGCCATAACAGACCCGTCCCTGCAAGGCTAATTTGCTTGTTAGATTGATAAAGTTCATTAATTACTACAATGAATTTTAACTAATGAAAATGGTCCATATCCGTTCAGTCAGCGTTACCAATGGTTGTTACCCGGCGGCACAAAATGATGGGAGCTATATGAATGTATATTTTCCTCTTTTATCTGCCATATCCGAACGTCAGAATGTTATAGTTTTGTTAGCTTGATACTCTGAAGACTCGGCTTTTTCAAAAGATTTACCTCGGTCTCGTTACACTGTCTGGCAGAGAATTAAATACATACTTAAATTTCTTATGAAAGTAATTACTTCATCGTGTCTTCATTTTTTTTCTCACCACAGATAGTCAAAGCAATTATTTGATAAAGAGGCGCGTGAACGAGGGGTAACAAGGCCATTACGGACGCACGCGCCAGAAATGTCAACGCGCATACGAGGGACTATATAACCAATGACACAGAGCCATAACCTGGACAAACATGGGACCGTATAACAGGATACACGATGACCAGACGAGGCGTGTGTGCTGATGATCCGACCCCTCGGCCGCACCAGAATGCTGTAACCTTCCCCTCAAAGTAATCTACATAATGAATGTACTCGAAGAGGGAAATAAGGCCTATTTATAGACAAGTAATTAGTGTCTTTGTTTCTTTATTGTGGGGATGCAGTGGCGGCTGCACTGCTACAGAGGAAGAATGACAAGAGCAGTGCATATGTTTATTGATTTGGAAGAGCTATGCAGTAAACTGTTCAGGTTGTAGTTCTGTTCTTCAGATGGGACGGTTCTGCAGTCACAGCCCGGGTCTGGCCGTGAGGCGCGGCCACGGAGGCTCTCGCGCATAGGGGGCGGAGAGGAGCGAACAATCCAGAATGATTCCCCGGGACTAGGAACAGATCCCCTGTAAGATGCGTGCGGGCGGGGATTGTAATGTAGCGTAAAATGCTCGCTAAACCTTCGCCCCGTTGACCTATAGCATCTGTCCCGTTCGATGACAAGATACCGTTTTCCAATTCCAGGAGGATGTAGGCTGGAATGATGTAGGAACACCGGGTATAAAACACTCGGCACTGTGGCGAAGGGGGAGGCAGTCTCTCCTGCAGGGTGTAATATAACCCTTGTCGGGCCTCACCGTAAAGGTCGTTATTGACACGCCAAAGGGGCCGAGGTGGAACAATAGATGGATGACGATCAGACTGGGCGGCTTCGGTGGATTGTTCCTTGGATGTTGCTCGCTCCTGCGGAACTCGGGGCCCGGGCAAGACTGCCATGAAACACGCAAACTTGCAGGAATATAACATTTTCTCCTAAGTTTTGAGGTCCGTCGGAGACGAGGATTGCCGCGGCGGTGGGGGTAGAAGGGAGGGGAAGGGAGGGTAAGGTTGAAAAGTTGGGGGTGCGATGGTTACACATGTTTGCGTCACTGGATGCCATCAGCCGTAGCAATAAACATTTTTCCTTGTAGGGTTCAGAAGGTACGCGAGTAGATCGTGGAAGAGAATAAAGTAGATATAAAATTGCGCTGTTGATCTTGTTCCCATTGTGTTATGGCAGGATACAGTGACACCACGAAATTAATCAAAGGGACGTAGCGCATGTATATGTATGGACAAGTCGCGTTTGGTGTATTGTATATATTATATGTTTTGCTGTATGGTGCACTACCCGATCCGATGTAGTGACTCGCTGTAATATAATCACTGGATTGTCAAACTGGACAGGCTATGCCAATGAAGGGTTCAAGCCCCGTGACCTAAGTTCGAAACTCCGACACAAACCTCGAATAGGAATAATTACTGTTGGCAAATAATGAGTAGATAATATGAGAGTGAACTCCCAAGGTATACCCTACTGTTTTTAGACTTCGTATAAGATAATGAACGTGTATTAGGACGGGCATCTGAGGTCCCTGGTTAGCCTCCCTTCTCCCGGGGGAGGCGTTATGACCATCTTGGTTATGATCAATCGGTGCAGTTAGTGGACTCTGCATCCCATCTGTGTGTGTCTGTAGGTCGTGTGGGGGAACTTGCTTCCAGCTGCCACTGACACGTCGTCACGTTGTACTCAGGCTCCTTCGCTGTTGACACTTCGCAGGCATTTGGGGGATGTGGTTCTATATCCTTAGCAGGGATGGCTATAATGGGTGTTACCTATCTTTC
>NC_061856.1:27433863-27436363 GCF_019202785.1 Penaeus chinensis
CTCTCTCTCTCTCTCTCTCTCTCTCTCTCTCTCTCTCTCTCTCTCTCTCTCTCTCTCTCTCAATCACTCACTCACTTACTCACTCACATACACACATGCATTTCACTTTCTTCATATTTCTCTCCTTTTCGCGGGTCGATAAGTATCGAACTTTTTGTAAAAGTGAAATAGAGTGGTAAATTAATCATCAGAAAGAGTGTACATAAATGAATTTATCAATACCCATTAAGTTCTATATACACCCAGTTCTTTGTTTTGACCATATTGTGCGACGAATAAATTTAATGTTGAGATGAAGCGGACTTTGTTAACGAGTTCTCTTTTTTACCTGATATCTCTTTTCAAGCGAGTTATATTTTCCGATGATAAGCGTGTAATGACCATTTCTTCATTATCCTTCTCTAAATCTGAATCACGCACTCAGTGGAGGTTTAATGATAATTGATAGTCGATATTGCCTGTGATGAAATAAATGTGTACATAGTTATTTTTTTATTTTTCCTTATAATTTCTCAAAGTTCGTTTTACAGATATGATTAGGATTCGTACAGAAAGAGAAGAGACATAACACTGGAAATATGGGAAGAAAGGGAATATAAAGCCCAAGGTCTCCCGCGCTTCAGAATATGCTCGAGTTCCTCCGTTTTGAACTGGGTGACCGTTACGAAGAGGGGGAGTGGGCGAGGCGGCGGTGGTCCGGGAGGGGATAGGGGGGGACGGGCGGGGGTAGGAGAAGGAGGAATGGGTGGGGGATGGCTGAGTGGGAGGGATGCCGATTTCTTTGTTTCATGGGCCATTTTATGGCAAGGGAACCAATACTGCTCAGTGATGCTACCATCAAAGATTTCTTTTTATTGATTTGCGATGATTTGTGTTTGTTCTTTTTGAGTATTGCTATTTTTTGCTATTAGTAGCTTTGCTGTTTGTTTATCCTAGGGTCATATCTGCTTATGTGTTTAGGGTTATTATTATTGTTATTTGCTGTGTTATTCAGCGCTAGCACTGTTGGTAGACTGTTGAGTTGATCGCTATATTTGCCCTTCCATGTCGTGTTGTTTTAATAAGACATGTAATGAACTGAATTGTAATTTGCCTCGATAAATACACAAACATTGTCTAAATCGGAAATTGTGTTTGTATATTTAATTTACCTATGAACGGTAAACGAGTATGATAATACCAAACTAAGTACTGTGTAAACAACACTACCAAACACATTTGAAAGCAGCATTGTGACTTTACTGAAGATGATAGTAAAGACTGAAGCAAATGGTGCATATAGGAAAATAATAAAATGGTGGTATAAGGTAATGATGAAGATTGTGGCACAGGAGAGAGGAGGGAGGGACGGAAATCGGGGCGAGGGGGGAGGGGGTATGGGTTCTTCTCCCGAATAACACCTGTCTTTTTCTACCTGTAGGCAGGAAGGGTTTGGCCGCTGCTCTCCGCGAAGCGTTGGTGAATCCGTTTTTTTTTTTTTTTAGCTGATTCATGTCTATCTGACGTTTCGCGAGGGTGTAATGGAGATTTGGGAATCGTTGCTTGCTTGTGGACGACCGTGAATGAGAGAGAGAGAGAAGGGGGTGGAGGGGAGTACGCACACACACACACACACACACACACACACACACACACACACACACACACACACACACACACACACACACACACACACACACACACACACGTTGTGTGTGTGTGTGTGTGTGTGTGTGTGTGTGTGTGTGCAATTATGTATATGTATATATATATGCATATATATATATATATATATATATATATATATATATATATATATTGAGAGAGAGGGGAGGGGTTGAGCTTTTGATCTGCGCCGTTAAAATGCTGTTGATAATACAGGGTTTCCGAGGTCAGTTCTATCTGGTCCCTCGTCTCTCCCAGCTCACGCTCCACCTCGCCTTCCGTTGCCGCCGAGACTAATGCTATTTCTCTTTTCTATTTTTCTTCCTCTCCCTCCAACCCTTTTCCTCCCAACACTCGATTGTAAGATCAGCAATGAAGAGCTTTCTTCTCCTCCTCTTCCTCCACACTCCTCCCCTCCATATCCCCCGTCCGTCCCCTCACTGTTTACGACGGGACGAAAACTTCACTTAAAAAGTATTTCTACACTTCGACGAGAAAATTTAATGATACTTTTCTCTTCCGCGGGATTTCCAGACAGTGTCCAAGGTTTCGTAATTCTATAAGATGGGTTCTTAAGACCGCACATCCTGGGGCTTCGATCCGAGAGCGAGATCCAGCGGTCAAGGAGATCCAAGGAAGGATATAAATGGGGCAAAATCCCGAGTAGGAGGGAAGGCCAAATGGTGCGTGGGGGAAGGACGGAGATGTGGGGGGGGGGGGGTGCGGAGGAGGGGAAGCCCCGACGAAACTGTTCTAATTTGTCTTAGATGGGCCTATAGAAGTAAGAGAGGGGTGCCGAGGGTTGGGGGGTGGGGAGAGGAGAGGACGAGAGAAAGGAAGGGAGGATGGGGAGGGG